>NW_023396604.1:205708-326944 GCF_011125445.2 Fundulus heteroclitus
TTCCACATCCAAAGCAAGGAGACTTCCTGGTTGGCAGAGCAGCTGTCTGTTCTAAGATGAATTTTGCCATCATACGTTTGGAGAAACCAACCTAGTTCAGAAAGCAGAAGAGTAGAACGAAAGGACATGTCGGACCAAAAGTAAGACGCTTTTCGTTATCCTAGTTGTGGAAGTCTGATACCGGCTCATTTTACACTAAAGTGGATTCAACTGGAATTACGGCATAAAAATAACTTTCGTTTTGGCTTCTGAGAGACAATATTCTTTTGAAGTTCTTCATCAGGCTAAATTATTTTATCTTGAATGATCATTACCCTTAAATTGACAAATGTACTATAGGCTGTGTTTTATTCTCTTAAACTTAATGTTATTAGTAGGGAGTAGACAGATAATCCACAGCAGATTTGATTCTTGGATATTTATTCATGTTAAGACTTTAGTTTTCTTCTGTAACCTTCAATTGAAATGTTAATTCTCCATGTTTACTTTTCATGTTAATAATATTCATCCAGAGAAAATATAGAAATCTTTCTTCATGGGGAATTTTATATCCTATGAAGAAGTAAAGAAATGTATCCTTCAGAAGGAGTTTTGACAGATTTCCAGATTATGATCCTTATTTGTTATATATTATTATTCCCACTGTTGGGCCTTGCTGGTTTATGTCTACTGGACCAGTGTCCAGTGGACATAAGGCAGTTTGTGCCTTAGCTATAGTTCTGGCATAGAACTGCGGTATGGGTCAGGCTGGAAGGTGAGCAGATTAAAGTGACGTCGGGGCTGCGTTTGGAGCCTTGGCCCAGTCAGCTGGCTAATCAGATGGGTAATCTGTAAACACATTAAACACCAACAACCAAGAAAAGCATGGCACTCCACCCACACGTCCCAGACACACAAGACGACATTATCCACTCACCACGGGCAAAGGTCATTCTCACAGTCCAAGGTAGGAATAGAAAAAAATAGGACTGACTCTGAATGAGCAGGGTACATCACTCACCCAGTAACCATTTAAGTTATATATATTAGTTAAGAGAACTACTAGTGATAATGTCACATATTTCCTTCAATGGATCGGAACTGTATCTTAAAACAGCCTTGAGTCATTCACGTGTTGACCAGCTCAGTCCGCCACATCCTGTGAATTCTTAATCAAGGAACCTGCGCAAGGCTACCCTCTCACCAACTCTGGCACCGTTTCTTTATGTGCAGCCCTGCATGTTCTGTACCTCACTGCACTTCTCACCAGCTCAGCTTTTTGGAAGCCTCAGAGGAGTAACTCTGATAGGAAATCTTTAACATCCCGTTCTGTCTTGGTCATTCTACACCATGGTATTAAGGCAACAAAAATGAATGCTCACCCCGGCTTAAAAACATTCAATGAATACATTATTAGTTTGTTCATTTTAAATCAACAGGTCCGCTGTCATTCCTACAAATTTCCGAACCTGCAGTAGACATAGGTCTCATCGCACAGGGTTAATACCAAATACTTAAAGCTGCGGTAGGCTAACAGCTAGTCATAAATCCTCCTGAAATCTACAGTCGTCTCCTTTGTTTAGTTCACATTTAAAATCAGAGGATGGTGTCCACACCATGCCACAAAGCATTCAACCAGCCTGCTGTAATTGGTTTCTTGACCATCTCTGACACACCCAACTGGAGAGTTATCTGCAGATAACAGGAGTCTGTCTTGTACTGGAAGTCTGAGGTATAGTGAAAAGGAATGGTGTGAATACAGTTTCCTGCGGTGGTCCTGAAGCACAAACCTTCAGTCTTATAAACTGGTCTGTTTGTCAGGTAGTTTTTGATCCAGGTAATTACTGAGGCCTCCGCCTGTTTCCTCAAGAGTTTCTGACAAAGCCAATTAGAGTGAGGCTGAATTGTGTTAAATGCACCCCAGACATCACAAAACATGATCATCTCAGCGCTGTCCTTGTCCAGATGATAGATGGTTTGTTGAAGCAGGTGTTTGATGGAGTTTTCAACTCTACTGGCATGATGATAGGTGAACTGAAGGAGGTCCTGATCTGTAATTGTTTGCTTACTCAGGTGGGCCAACAGGAGTCTCTCTAGGACCTGTGTGATGTGGGATGTCAGGGCAACAGGTGAAGGTTGAAGAAATGCTGCAGAGTCCCAAAGAGCTGCTCTGCACAGGCCTTCAGGTCTCTGGACCCAAGACCCGTGAAGTCCTTCATCCCTGACCACACATCTCTGATATTGTTCTGCTGAAGCTCTCTAATCTAGACTTTAAGTTGGTTAAAAACAAAAAACAAACACAGTGGGTTCAAGCTAACCAAACAGAGCTTAGAAGACTGGCCCAACTATCTGCAGTCGTATAAATGTACCCATTTTCTCAAGAGTCACCATAAGGAACCGTCTGTAACCAACAATCGATGTAAAGGTACCCCATGGTGAATACAGTAAAAGAGGAAAGACTTCAGTCAGCCCAACAGTACAAAAGATGAGAGAATGACTGATTAGATCAGTTGCTTTTGTTTCTGGCTTTGTTCACCAACATTGAATCTCAGATTGTCCTTACCATCACTGGTTGATATTTTGAGGATGAATGGTGTTGTTGGAGTGACTCTTTACAGCGGATGAGTTGAGGTGGTGCAGAGTAAACAGTAACTAACCCGTGCTAACCAGACGAACAGGACGTCCTCTTCATTCTAAGTCCTTTTTGGCAAGTCACATCTATAAGCTCCACTTCAGGGTCACTGTTTCCACACAGTGTTGCTCAACGTGTTTTCATCAAATATCAAACCGGAACACTGACTGAATCAGCACCGACTCTGGTGAGCAGTAACAGAATTAGACGCTATATGCGCTACTTCCCAAATGCATGCGGCCATGTTTGACATGCTCAAAGTTATCAGCATGTTAAATGGTAATGGCCCCCACTTGTATAGTGCTTTACCAAGTCCTGAGGACCCAAAAGAGCTTCACACTACAATCCCCATTCATTCATATTCATATTATTGAATTTTGGAATGTTAAAAATATCAAAATCAACTATTGGCACGTAAATAGCACGACTTGTATCATTTTTTGGAGTTCAGGTCAAGGAATTATATTCAGCGTCATGGAGCAGGAAAGACAATAACTTAGTTATCGCATTACAAAAACATTATATGATTAAATAAAAATAAAAAATTCACTTCATATTATTTTCTTATTTCTTTAAAGATTTATTTTTACTGTAGTTTACATTGCGTTTTCACAGTGAACCTCATGATTTAATACATTAAACTAAGAAAGTACCATAATGCAAACAATAATATTATACAATATTAATTATAATACTACTAAACCTAAAACACTAACTTTGTGCCAGTCAAAGCTGTTAGTCAGACAAGGCTGGAGTTCAACCTTTGGACCAAAACATGTCTGCGGTGTTTTCTCTTGCTTCGTTTTGTTCTCTTATCTGCATGTGTCGGGCTTACAGGCAGCTTTGGCCTCGGCCATCAGCCAAGCAAGTTCCCCAGCCATCTATTGCTGTCTCCCACTAGGAGCCACAAAAGTAGCAATAACGGGTAATTTGTTTAGCATACCTTACTGTATTCACTGAAACACAGATATTTAGAATCAGCACATTCATTCTTTATTCTTTAGTTTAAAAAGGGGTGGAGGAATGATAAAATCTGTTAAAAGTCCCACACCTAAAAAAAAATCTACATTTTCTGCACCATTAAAACATACATTGCTATCCTACTAGAGAAAATTATTCTCATTCCATCCTGTGTTGCCGTTTGGGTGGTTTTACCATGGATGATGAATGCTCCATGACTAAGTGCTTACAGTATAATCCACTTAAAGCACCTCTTTAAGTGGACTGACCGGCATGTGTCGTGTGTTGCATGTGCTTCCTCGGGTTATTCCTGGTATTTAAAGACCTCAGGGACGAGGAGAGCCGGATGCTAAGGGTTCATGCTCTGGTGTCACGGTACGTCACATGACCTGACTCTTCACTGATATCTTAAAGCAAAAAAAGTAACTATGGCATAAATGGGTTTTTTCCCCTCCATTTAAGAAATATTTCAATTTAAGACTACAATTATACGCCACATAAATGATGATATTTCTTTGGGTAAGTCTCGTGATTAACTTCTTCATAGACGTGCGGAGCTGGGGGAACGCCAGCCAAGTCTGACCTTTGCTACAATTGTATTTAATTAGACTGAAAAAAGTAATCCCCTTCATTAAGTACTGTGGCAGTGGCCTTTGTTAACTCACAACGGCATTAGGCTAATCTCCTAATAAGGAAAGTGGACTTTCCAACCTCACATGTGAGGATAGACCTGGTAATCAAGCCAATTTATTTTCTTCTACATGCTAAGTTGATTTATTTTTTTTATAGCTAACTGTAACCACTTTCTGTCGTGCTTTAATCTTGTGCACTAAGAGGACAGCTTCCGCTTCCCAACAGCTCACCTGACGAGACACTTTGGAGGGGGATTGTAGCCGTTTGCATGGTATCGTGTGGATCTAAGCTTAATGCCTTAATAAAATAAGTACTAAAATGGGTTCCTCTGTGATGTTGCGTGTGCCCATGTACAGATATATGCCCAGACAGAGCTCACCTCAGCTCTGTAGGGCAGGAACAAGGCAGAGGCGAGGTTCCCGGTGATGCCACTGAAGATGTAAATGATGGAGATGCGGGCGCAACCTGCCAGCTTCTCCAGGTCCCTCAGTATGGTCATCTGGAACACCACTGACACCGCACAGTGAAAGAGCCTTAACATTCAAACACACACAGGGAGGGAAGAATCAGTTAGAAAGACTGCTGTGGTATTTCAATCTCTTTGTTGCACAAAAGCCATTTTTTCCACTAAGCTCGTTTGCTCTGTTTGACCATTTTAAAAAGAGTAAACCTGAGGGATGTCCCTTGTGCTCCGAACCCAAAAAAATAACCCGAATATTTACAGTGATTATATATAGGAAATTACTCAAAAGACTCATCCTTTAGGCTGTTTAAGCTTAGATGAAACAATTTATTTAACTTAAAAGTCTATACAGTATAATGTCTTTAAACCTCCAGAACACAAACAAGCTTTGCGGTCAAGAGCTGCATTCAAATTTTCCCCAGTAAAAAGTATTTAGTGAGAGATAGTTGGTGGTTGCTTCTGTTCTCACCCAGCGTGGAGGAAGAGCGACAGCCACAGTCGGTAGAACTGATCGGGAACGTCTGGATTCAGGAAGGGCAGCAAGCCGCAGACATCATCCAGACAGTGGATCTGCGTCAGAACAGAGTGCTCAGAAACGCGCTAAAAACACCAACGGAGACACAGTCCTGACGCAAACATGCACACTACCTGTGAGCAGAGCGTGGCCTCCTCATGGAAGTAACCATGCATAAAAGCGCAGTACTCTCTGGTTGTGATCTCACATCTACAGGGGGGGACACAAAACGGCACAGGTACACGCAAATCACGGTTTGGTACATTTTTAGTTCACTTTAACCAAGAGAAGCAAATAAATAGTGGTCACTATAAAACTGACAAGAGATCTAGTTTGAGTTTTTATTAATAATAAAGGCTAAGTCAACAGTCAATGAAGGATGATGCAACAATATAACCACTTTAAAATGGTCATGGTAGCCGATTACAATTCATTTTATAAGACTGTAAAGAAACTGAGAATAAATAATGTTTAAATCTCTTTGGAGTTGTTTTGATATTTAGACAATTCAGTTTCTGAGGTACACTTGAATGTAGGGCTGGACGATAATTCAATATATATATATATATATATATATATATATATATATATATATATATATATATATATATATATATATATATATATATATATATATATATATATATATATATATATATATATATAGATAGATAGATAGATAGACGTATATCAATGACACAAAAAAGGGTCAATAAAAAGTTCAATAGAATAAAAGTTTTCCTTCCTTATACATTTTAGCCATGTAGGTTAATATCACAGTCATTACATCCTCCCAACCAATCACAAACACAGACCCAGGAATGATCCATCACTAAGCTCCGCCCCCTTCAAAGAGTTCAGAGAGCAAGCGTTTTTTTTTTTTAAAAACTTGCAGCTTTGGTAAAAAGTTGGCTGAATAAAGGGTTGAGTTTGAATTCAGTGTTTGCGAGTACTGTATCTAAAAATCTGTTGCTAAGCAACAGCATAAAATGGCCAGGCTGCACTTAAGGTATAATTATAAATATCGATCAATATAATTTCTATTTTATCAACATGCTTTTTTTCTATACCGTCCAGCCTTACTTGAATGCAGCATAAAATCCCAGCGGTTGAGAAATCCCAGGACACATTTCATTTATATAGTGGTGCGTTTGGACTGCTTGAATGCTACATGCAGCCATTTGGACATCAGCTGATTGTTCTCCAGTTCCAGAGATGTTTAAATTCAGCTTGTTTCTGGTCCAGAGTGAGCTCGGTACCTTATTCCGGTATAAACACTAACAAAGTTCTGGTTCGGTCCACCTTTCTTTCTCCACTGTATCAGAATAAGCAACCTTAGTGACCCCAGATAGAGTGATAGCTGGAACTTCTCTCTGTTTTGTCCTGGTGATGTGTGTTTAAGTTGAACTACAGAAAAATGCACTGCACACTTATTACCACTCAAACAGTCTCCATGAGTTCGGTGCACGAGCGTAACTGAGCTGACAGGGCTGTACCGGAGATTTTCAGTATGAATACATGTACCGTTACACCCCTACAGAATGGGATTCAGTTTTGACTCCACAGGACATGGCAGTGATGAGGCAGTCAACCAAGAACATGATTAAAAACCAAAGGGATTTCTACAAATCATTCCCACCTGCCCTTAGTGCCTATGCAGCACGGTCGCCCTTTAATAGTACAGTCCATGTGTCTGTAGCCTGTGTTGTTCCACTTCCTGGGATATGTGCAGACCTGCCAAAGGACGTGATTAGAAATAACAGCAATTGTTTGATGTTTCCTCTGAAACACTCAAGAAAAAATACTTTGGTTTAGATTAACCACAGAACAAAAATGTTTGATGCTAATTTATAAACTAGTGTGTCTGCTCACCGGCCACTGGGTGATGTCGTCTGGCCATGTATGAGGCGGTGCTGAGGCTGGCTCTTCACACACTCTGATCACAGGATATAAAAGTGACATAAGTAGAGGATTTTCAATCTACACTTTCTTTTAGCCATCTGTACAGGACTGGTGATATTTAGTGTTTCCGTGTAATGTACATCAGTCATAATGAAAACAGTCTTCACCTGGGATCCTGATGGCACACAGAGCCAGAGGACCTGACCACGTCCACAGATTCATTGCTCCATTTCTTAAAGGTGGCAAGCGAATCCTGCATAAAATGTTTTAAACATTTAACAGTTAATAAGCTTTAACAGGATAAGACATGAAACTCTATATGATACTACATTACATTTACACATTACATCTGTAAGACTCTACGGTGTTTGCACACTGTGTAGAGCCTTGAAATGTAATCATACTCCTGAACCTTTCCACATTTAGTCACAACCCCTGACTCCAATGCAATTTATTTGACTACACAAAGTGGTGCTTAATTGTTAAAAGGGTATGTACTTGTTTTTTTTAACGTTTTATACAAATCCAAATCTAAGTCTATTTGGATTCAGAGCTCTCTACACTGATACTCCCAAAAGATCCAGTGCTTTCAGAAGTGGCCTAATTCAAAATGTGTTTAATCTAATCCCAGTATAAATGCAGTTTTTAGCCAAAGCCTCAGGGGTTTGTTAGAGAACATCGGTGAACAAGCAGCATCATGAAGACCAAGGAACACAGCAGACGGTCAAAATGAGAAGGTTGTAGAGAAGTTTAAAGCAGACTTAGGCCATACAACAATGACCCACATTGTTAACATCTCACATAGGGCTGTTCAATCCATCCTCCTAAAGTGAAAACATCTCAACTGCAAACGTACCTACATATGACCGCCCACTTAAAATGAGCGGCTGACCAAGGAGAGCATCAATCAGAGAATCAGCCAAGAGAAAATGATGGTCAGAAGCGACCAAAATTGAAATGTTTGAGCTGCACACTAAAACGCTTAGTGAAGCAGAAAAATAACTGCACGTCATCCTCATAGTGGGGCATGGTGGTTGTAGCATTGTGCTGAGTGTAAACCTGTCTAAATACAGGGCTATCTCAGAAAAGAACACATTAGAGGCTAAAGGTCTTCAGACCGGGGGCTGGGGTTCAACTTCCAGCAGGAGAGCATCCCTCAACATACAGCCAGACCTATAAGGGAATGGTTTAGATATTTGTGTGTTAGACAGGACCAATCAATAGCCAAACCTACATCTCAAGGAGACTTTGAGGCAAGATCTAAAAGTTTCCACTCACAAATGCCTTCCATTTATTCTGGCAAAGCTAAAGGTATTTTCCAAATGTGATTGGACCAAAGCTTTAGCCTTTAGATTTACATAATTGGTAGAGGCATACCCAAAAAATATATGAAGTCTACAAAGTAAAGCCACCTTTTGCTGTAGTTTATGCATCGCAGTCATAACAGTCATACTCCCTTTTGTTTGTCTATCATATAAACCTCCAGAAACACACACTGAAGTTTGTTGTTGACATACAACAAAAGCTGTGAATACCTCTGGAAGGTGCTCCATATGTAGTACACAGTACCTTAAAGCTGCTTAGAAATTATAGCCTGCAAGTATTTATCAACTGAAATAAAAGCATTTCAGGTTAGATACACCACCTAGTCGACCACACTCTGGAAAAGGCAAAGAGAGATCAATGTTTCTCTTTAATCCTAAAACAATTTCACCAGAAAAGAGCCACAAAACAACACAGGTAAGACTTATATTCCAAATGCTGCACGTTAAAGTTGGTTTGAAACTGTGGCTACTTAGGGAAGTTCTTCAACAAATTACCGAGCAGTCGAGTCTGTGGGTCTGAACACATCCGGAGTCGTCATTCTGGATGCAACAGCCGGATTCTCTCTCCAGGTCTTTGTCTTTCTGGATCATATGGACTATCTGCTCGTCCCGTCGGATGCAGGGTGAGAACTTGGCCCCAAGGTGGATTAGGTCCTCCTGGATGATAAAGGAAAACATGTAGACCAACAAAGCACCTCAAAATGTTGAACAAAGGAAAAAGAAAACACGTCTAGTTACTGTACTGTTGAAGTTGTAGTCATTTATACTGTCAGAAACGGCAATCATGTAAACATGGTGGGAACCTTCACTATAAGAACAGTTTCTCATCAAGTAGTGAATTTGTTGCACTTTGTTTCTCTCCAATTAAAGCTTATTTTAGATGATTTCAGGCAACAGTTGCTCAGGTCTCAGACCCAGAACAAATATGAAGTGGCATCCTGGGTGTAGAGAGAAAACCAAGCAAAGCAATGCAGCCGACTCACTGAGCTAGGGCCGATCCAGAAGTTCTCCTGTTGGATAAACTTTACACTTTCATAAACGCCTTTGTTCTTCAGGACCTATAGAGGGCGACAGAGAGGCACACTTAACTGGTGGTCGAAATGATTGTAAAACATGGTAAAAAGAGAAAAGCACTAGGAAGACGTAAATAGTAGTTCAGGATGGAGGGATAAATCCGAACAACGTTTTAAAAAGTGCAACTATCGGCAGTTTAGAGAAGAATTTAAAAATTAACTCACTAGTTCAGTTTTGGAGTGCTGTGAAAACCCCACAGGGGCAAAACCATATGTGCAGCAGGCCAGCAGTGTGATAAGGATGTGGACAAATGTTATCCAGTAGGTAAAGTAGGGCCTGAAAGTTCACATGACAGAACATCTCAAATCACTTGAATGAGAAGTAAACTGAAGAAATTGTATTACAGGGGAAAATTGCATTTAATGACACAGTTCATTAAACTCACATACTGGACAAAAAAAAACTGATGTTATTTAACCTCCCTTGAGATTTCAAGAAAGTGTTTTATTACATTAACGGCTGATTGAGCAAAGTTAGGTTCCTCTCTCCATCCACTAAGAATGCAGATAAATTAGTTTCAAGATATGTTAAACAACTTCAAATATTGCAGCAACATAATCTCACAGTTAAAAATACAGAATAACTCAAAGGTAAGAAACAGTTTTAATGCAATCACCGGCTGCACAGTTGCAGATGCTCTGTTAATTCTATTAAAATAAATAAAACACATACTTTTAGTTCACCAGGGTTTCTATGGTATTTTAATTGCTAATCCATGACTTTCTGTTTCTTGGGGGTATAAATATGATGCGGCACATTTCTTTTAGCTACTTGCCATTAGGCTGAACAAGGACCCACATTTCTTTTGCCACCACTCTCAGTGAGCAGGATAAGGAGGATAAAGAACAAAACCTCTCCAAAACGCAATGATAGAGAACCTCAGCAAGTCTCTATGACAACTATTATTGGCTACTTACATGCCTACACATTAGTTTGGGAAACGTCTCAGAAAAACCACTCAGATTTTCTGTCTTACCTTCGCAAAGACGTGGAGTTTAAAGAACTTTATGTGCAACTCGAGGTAGAACTTTTGGACAAAAAAAAATAAAAAATAAAAAAAATCCAAGTGGGGTTGGCAAAAATAAAATATAATGAAATAAAAAAAATGGAGGACTCAAATCTAAAACCAATCTAATTGTGCCTTGTTATGGTCGCTGACCTCTGGGGGCTCTTAATGAGAGAGCTCTTTTCTCCTTTTCCACCACAGTTGAGATGAGCTGCAGCTCGTCAGCCACTGCTTAAAGGTGCCCATCCTAAGTGCCACCCCCCCCTCCTTTGCCTGGGCCTTGATTGGCAGTGATCTTGTTGAAAAACGGTAGTGGGGTAGCTCTGTGCTGCTTGGTGTGTTTTCTGTGAACTATTGTGCAAATCTAAAAAGCAAGTGTTTGCAAACAGTGGAAGCTGGTAGGGGTTCTTTACCATTTTTGTTCAAGCTGGGTAGACAGAGAACTCAGAACGTGTATCTCTGTTTTCCATGCTGAGAGAGGCGACTTTTGTTTTCTGGTTAGCAGGGGTGTTTTTTTATCGTTTGGCCTGGGAGACCCTGAAGCTTAACGCTTCCCTGTGTTTGTTTTCAGTTTGATTCCTGTTGGTTTCCCTTTCATTGTAAAATAGGTACTTATATTTCTACCGAGACAGTCAGTTTTAGTTTTGTCTTATACCTTGTGCCACCATGTTTACAAGGTGAAACATGCCTCCAGTGATTTTGTTAAAAACTAATGGTTTAAGTTCCCCAAATGAAAAAAAAAAAAATCTAAATAAGAGGTTGAGATTATGCTGATGCAGTAAAAATTAAATCTATTCAAATACTATCTACCCATCTTGACTAGCACTGCCAACAAGCTTGTCCAAGTCTGTAGTAGATAAATAATGTGAGGAAGCAATGACCGTAAAGCCTCTGACCTGTGGCTTTGGAAGTCGTCCAGCTGCTTCTGGACATTGCTGCTAAGGCTGCGTCGGTAGTTTCGGTTCAACCACTTCCCCACCACGCCCATACCGTAGTGACGCTTCTTTTTGTCAAACGCAAAATGCTTGACCTGGGAGGCGATGCGGCGCCCACGGAGTGGATGGCCCTTTTCAGACACTGCGGTGGGGGTCTTTGGGGTGCACACGTCCTTACTGCAGACAGACGGAGAAAACTGAATGGTTGAAAGAGGGAACAGTAAATTGTAGGACTCAGTTAACAACTAGAGTTCTGTTGATTTTATAATGTGTGGCCACAAATTACGGACTTTTAAAGGCTTTGCACGTTCTTTCACAACTTAAACTGCAACCACATTTTCAAAAGTACTGACAGACTTTGAGACATGCAGTTGGCACCTTATTCTGTCCTACTGGAGTAAGTAAATACTTGCACAAGCAGTGAAAACTATTAGCCCAACCAAGTGAGCGAGTGGACTACTCACAGGCTGGGGAACTTCTTCTCCAGATGCTCGGTGGAAGCCACAGAGGCGGACATGGGAGGCGACTCGAACACATCATCGGCCATGGAGTACATCTCACCGTGGGCATCGACCTGCACATCCAGGATCCCAGGATGGGCAAAGAGGAACATGAGACGTTACGGAGGAGACAGAATGTGGGAACAGTTACCGAAAGTGAGGTTGGATACCATACAGGCCCGTGTGGATGGTGGCCACTGACCTTGCTGAAAAAAAGCGACACCGATGCGTCTGCTGAATCCACCGTGTCCTCGTCCATCCAGCTGTGCTGCAGGAAGCTCCTCCGGGCGAAGCTGCGAGTGGTGGTTGAGCCCGCCAACCCACTACGACCCTAAAGAGGAAGCATGCCACCAAACAAGTGAGCCAGTACATCTTGTGATGGTTTGGTTCATGATACCGGAGGCAGCACACCTAGGATTTCTTACACTTTTTCAATGTCAAAGAAAAACATCCAGACCTCTGGGCCTTTTATCAGCCAATTCTAGACGTTAACTCGTGGGAGATGTTTGATCAGTGCTCAGGCAGAGAAAAGCCAAAATAAAAGCCACAAAAAAGAAAGCAAGAGAGAAGAAACAACGACGAATGACTGTTCAAAGCCCAGCTCACCCTCAGCAGGTTGGAGGCAGCTCTGATGCTCATGCGGGCCACAGACTCCCTCTTCCGTCTGGGGAGGCGGGTGTAACCCGAGCGCTGGCTGGTGAAGGAGCTCAGTGAGGTGACCCCTGGCGTGAAGGAACCCCCGTGAGTTGTGTGGGGTGTTCTGGGCAAACCGCTGTCCATCTCGTCTGGGTAACGGAAAGCTCGGCCTCGTGCCAGCGGGTCCACAATCTATAAAAAAGAAATGAAGACGCTTTTCTCCATATTTACACTAGCTTTAGTATATGCAGTGTCCTCACAAACCAGTCTTATTCTTTGAAACAGAGTCCCTGGTGAGTCAGGTATGCTGACACGGATATGTTCTCAGCATCAGAAATCAAAATAAGTAAGTGAGCTGAGTCACACAGTGTTGATGGTAGCCTACCCTGCGCAGCTTGTTGGAGGCTGGTGAGTCTGGGTTCTGGTCCAAGGTGGATGCCGTCTCCGGCTCCCTGTACTGGGCCTTTAGCTTGCCGTAGCGCTGGCTGCAGTGGCGCAGGCTCTTCCTGTGCCATAGCTGCTGCTTTGTTTCACAGTCATCACCAACACCAAACCAATCGGCAGCATTTCTAAAGATCAGACAGAGCTTGGTGACCACAGCTGCAGTAAATACAGAAACTTAAAAAGGTATACTTGTTCGATTTTCAGACTAAGTCCATGTTTTTCTAAAAACTCCTTACTGCAGCTTTTGAAAATAAACCTTAAGCAGCTATTAAACAGACCCAACATTTATTTTCTGTACATTTCTGTATTGAAATTGTATTTTTATTGATCTAAAGTTCATATTCTAATCTCTGTACAAAAACGGTAAGGATTGTGGCTTTTCTGTCGCAAGTAAAAGTTCTTAATTTATGTTTTAAATGTTTGTGTGAATACCACAAAACTGATATTTTTGAACAAGGTGATAAAATACAATCTAGCAATATTGCAAAACCTTAGAGTAGATTAAAGACTCAAACTCTCAGGGCTGCATTTTGCTTTGGCAACAGTAGACAGATTTTTGTAACCGGCAACGGGCATCTCAACATGTACCAACAGCAGCAGGAGCAGCTTACTTTCGGATGCTTTGTGAAAGTGATGTTTGTCTACCAAACTTGGGCCTTCTGCCGCCGGTTGAGTAGTTGCCATCTTCGCCTCCAGTGATGCTGTCGGATGTAGATCCAGGACCCTGACGGCTCACACTCTTTTTCACCGACGTTTGTAGAGGCTGCACAAAACAAAACAGAGGCTGATGATGAGCTAACAATGCCATTACCTGCTACATTCAAACCTATGAAGGTACTATGGCTACGTTCACACTGATGGCAAATGTGACCGAAATCCGATCTCTCTGCCCACATGCAACCCATATACGTCTTTTTCAATATTTGCTGTTTTTGAAGCATTTCCATTCTGAATATACAGGGTGAGGAATTCAGTGTTCATCTGGGGCAGGACTGTGCATGTTATAGGTTTTTTTTTTCCTTCTCCCGCATAATGCAGTACCACCTGACCCCCTAGGGATAAAAGATCCATCCTTCGAGTGCCCCAAAGAAACCAGCTAATCGTAAGCAAGTTTAACCAGAAAGGAGGGCGTGGGCAGTTTTTCTTTCACTTTCAAGCATCCGCCATCCTGAAGTGAGTATATTTTAAAATCAGCCCACACAAAATGCTTGTGTCGGGTTGTGTTAGATTAAGAGCGGTTTTATTGTGTAATCACATCATTAGCTGAGAAATAGTTGTATAAACACTGTAGCCATGGCGGTACACGTCACGTATGAAATATAAAGGGTTCACACAGAAATTTTCCAACAAGGTAAGATTTGTTGCAGTCTTGCTTAGCTGGTGATCATATTAGGCATCCTACAGCTTTGCTTTAGGTGATGTCTTTGTTTTTTTTGTTTTGTTTTTTTAAAACCAAAGCCATCATACCTTTTTACACCACTGAAACAAAAGCCAGATGCACAAAACTTTGACAAGGTTAGAAGTATTTATTCAAATCCAAGGGCAACGATATTGTAATATGGGATGAAGTTAAATCTTCTCATAAGCCCCGTGGTTGTTGGAGTGTGAACTGCAATAGGTGCAATGTAGTATATCAGTCGTGTTTGCAATCGATGAGTGTGTGGGGGCTGGGGGTAAACAGTACAAAGCAACAGCACATGCAGGGGCTCACCTTGTATTTGCATTTTAATTGCACTACTTTAGGAAGTAGTTAAAGTGCAGCTTGCTCGATTGAACCCTGATCCACCGACTACTTTGTGTGGCAGAAAGCCATTGCTGGTGTTCTGTGCATGGGGCCCAAAGGGGAAAATGGACAAAATGGTGCCCATTAACTCCCAGAAAGCTTTAAAAATGTCCTTTTGTACAATTTGTACAACAAATTGAGGTTGAAGAAGCATAAAATGTCACTTGACTGTGGAGTTTTAAACTGCTCATGGCCTGTTTCCTTTCTGGTCTGCTGACCCTGCAAATTACAAAGCTGCATCATGAGCTCACTGGGCGACCCGGCACTCAAAGTCCTGCAGAACTTACAAAGACATCCTTTTGTTTTTCTTTATTTTGCCTCCTGTCTACTGCGTGGTGGTGGCAGCGATGGTGGGGGTTGATAGTCATTTGTTTGTGTCTTTTCGTTACTTTGATTAACTTATTTTTTGTTGTTATTTTAACACTTCTTTCTGCTGTGGGATGTTTTGCAGCCACCATCTGTCAGTTTATTCCAACCAATGAAACCTTATGTTACCTGCCCTGAATACCAGCAGTCCTCCCCAATTTGATGACATTATTCTAGACCTGAACTAACAATGCGATTCCTCAGCGATTCCTTAGCTAACGCTAAGTTTTACGGATGTTTTAAAGATTTGGTATGCATTCCATCACAGGGATTTTAAGAGTGTTGGATAGTTCAACCCTTTACAGTTTCTTACATTTAGCGGTTTTGGTCTGAACCTTTTTTCGGCAACAAAAGGAGCCGTCTACCACTGGACATTAGGTACCGACCATGCTTTAGTTCTTACTCTGTGCTTTACTTGACTTGGTAAAAATGCACTCCTGCTTTGACAACCACTTAGTTAAACTAATTTAGTTATTGGATCCAATATAGGTGAAGATCTAGAACATTCCTAAAAAGGCTTAATATATAAGGAATTTCCTCTGCAATTCAAGAGCAGCTTGTTAGATATTATATGAAGCTTATTTATCTTTCAAATCAGAGTTGTGACTGTTTTGCTCCAAATGCTTACGTTACAAAGAAATTATTTCTACAGTTTGGCATTTTTGCAAGCTCCTTTTGTTGTTGTTTTTTCAATGTATTGTACATATACAAGAGGACAAATTGGTTTGCACATTGACCACACAGTAAGGTCTATGGTTCAAATCTCTGCTGTGCAGACATTTTTCTGTCGAATAAGCATGTGTTGGGTTTCTCTTGGTGCCCTTACTATCTCCCATAGTTCAAACACACGGATGCAGGTTGATTGGCAATTTCAGAGCGTGAGCATTCGTGGGGTCTGTCTGTCTCTGTGTTGGTACTGTGACATTTCCAGTGCTGGGATAGCCCACCTAAGCAATCCACAGTTATGCTATTTATGAAGAATTTTCATTAGAGAAAACTGTATTTCTTTTAAATAAAAGGCAATCCTCTGCAATGTCTACAAAAGGGTAGATATTGGAGACAGGGTGTAATGAATTAATCTTTCTAACTTGGCCTTCACTGAATATATTAAAAACAGAGACAAGTCAAATCACAACTAAAGGACTAGTGTCCTTAAAGTTCCATTAAGATACACTAAACTTCAATACAAAGTTACATTTAATTCATGCAGCCTGGATTCATCAAAAAGCTTGTGGGCCAAATTTAGTAAAAACAGTAATGGGTGATGGTACAGAAGTCTCCTTGCACAAGGTTCTGCGTTTGGACGTCCCGATCTGCTGAAAAGTGGTGAAAAATGCCAGCATGGACACGACCTGCACAGTAATGGCTTTTTACAAACAGTAAAAGACATCGTCCGCTGAGTCAGCATACCTGTCTGGCAGGATCACTCGACATGGTGTGGTCAGGGGGAGGAATGGCTATTGTGAGACTGGGGGGCTTCTTGCTCTTTAGACGACTATCCCTTTTTCCTCCGTTTGGAGGCGGCTCCTCCCCTACCTGAGGTTCCATCCTGTCAAGGTGCTGCAAACAAAAATAGTAAAGGAGGTTAAGTGTTTTACTCTAAGAAATATTACAAGTTGAACAGGAAATAACGCAAATCTTGCTTAAAATGTACCACAGTCATGAAAGCAGCCGTGTTAATGGGTGTTATTACGAAAAGTTATCCCACTTATGTTCGGATCTAAACAAAGCCCATCATGAGGTCTTAACCAAGCTATAAAGAATAAGACAAAACGCAGAAACAAACAGCAATGACTTCAGAATGGCATATGTTAAAAGTAACAGATAAAACCCAAGAGGAAGATTGTAGATTTCATAATTAGAAAATGAGATTGTAAATTCAAAGAGTAGGTCCAAAAATTAGAAGATGTAAAAAAAAAAAAAAGTAAAAAATTTTTACCCACTCCTTTCCAGATGGGAAACTGATATTATTTCGATTCACTACATAGAATGAAATATGCCAAGCCTTTATTTCTTGTATTTTTGATAATAAAAAGCTTAAAAAAATGGAAATTAAAGTCATGGTGTCAACCCCTAGTCAGCCAATGAACTCAACATACCTGCTAAGTTTTCCTGATCCTCCAAATAGTCTGTAAAAGGTGCAGATTCACTGGATCTTATTGTCAGAGCACCACATGGCCATGAGAGGAATTGTCAAATAAAATACATTTGGGGAGCTTCACAGGACTGATGCTGGAGTCAGCACATCAGGAGCCACTACACACAGACAAATCCTACACTACTCTAAACGTCTTACCTGGGTTGATGAGAAAAAGAACTGGACTGATCCTCAGTGGTCCAAAGACCTCAGATACAAACATAAAAATTACATTTCATTTGGAAATCCATGTTCCTGAGTCTGGAGGAACAGTGGAGAGGAACAGATTCCATGATGCTTGAAGTCCAGTGTGAGGTTTCCACAGTCAGTGATGGTTTGGGGTGCCATGTCACCTTCTGGTTCTGGTCCACTGGGTTTTCTAAAGTCCACAGTCAGTGCAGTCATCTACCAGGAAATTCTAGAGCGTTTCATGTTTCCTCGTGCTGACAAGCTTTATTTGTGACGCTGATCCCATTTTCCAGCAGGACTTGCTACCAGCCAACACTGCCAAATGTACCAAATGCTGGTGCAATAACCATGGACTTCCTGTGCTTGACTGGCAAGATGCGAACCAGCTGAGCAAGAAACAGCTAAAAAGAAAGCAGTCGGTGTACAAGTCTGTCTGTTCTGACCCAAACCTAAGGTCATGAGGTCTGGATCACAGCCAAAAGAACGAGATCCCAGTTACAAGCAGCTGAAATGAGCGTCGTCCGAAGGGAGCTGGGCTCAGCCTCAATGATAGGGTGAGGAGCTCCTTCATCCTGGGGGAGCTCTAAGTAGAGCCACGGCTTATCCACACAGAAAGGAGTCAGGGTGGTTTGGACATCTGACCAGGATGACCCTGGGTGCCACTTGGAGGAGACTTCCTGGAAAACCAAGAACTTTCTAGTAATGCCTTAGGATCCCCCAGAATGAGCTGAAGAGGGAGGCCTGGGTTTCCCTCCTGGACCAGTTGCCTCTGCGATCTGATGTTGGATAAGTGGAAGACAGATGGATGGATTGATAGATGAATTTTCCAAGGAATACACCACAAAAGAGAAGAAAATGTGCTGCACGTTGTTTGCTAGCAGTGGTATGTTCTTTGTTTTCCAACGGAAAAAGAACATACAAGATTAGCCCCTTTATGCATCATAGTGTCCTATATAGCATATCATCTTTGTTTGACTTTTTATTAAACCAAAAAACAAGCACATTAAGAGTATGTTCCTGTTAGTTATGAGCTTATAGCTTAAAAATGTTAGAAGAGGTCAGGCTTCATGCTTATTGATTGATAGATCTTTACTGGGAACAGGTCTAAACTGAATCAACTTTAAAAATAAAATTAAAAATCAACGTACACATAATTAAGGAAAATTCAGTAAAAATTAATTTGAATAACCAACTTTCAGCCACAAAGCTCCAGTCAACCCTACTGAATCATCATCAGAGGCTCCGAACGGAAGTTACCAAATTGTGTAACATCTAAAATCCTACTGAAGAAAGCACATGACCAAAAAAAATAAAAATAAAAAAATCATTCAGGATCAGCTATGTAGGTGATCTGATGGTGTGAGACAAACTGCTTCGTACACTGAAGAGCAGGATAAAAGCAATCTGGCTGCTATTTCATGTGTTGGATGTTAATGGTAACGTCTGAAATAAGCCAGTCTATCCGTCAAACAGATTGCATTGCCATGATAGAATATTTCATGTGAAATAAAAGGAAATGCAGACTAAACCCACCAAATCCCACACCTTGCCCAAAAAGCTCATTGTGGTCCTGAAAGCCTTCAGTTTTGTACTCGAGTTGTGGTTTCAGAAATCAATACGATGGCCTGTGTGTCTGTGACGGGATGGACGGCAGCACAGAAATCTGACACCAGCTCAGTAAACGGCTTGGCTGCTGCTGCAAAGCCGAGGAAGGCTTACACCTTTCTGACATTTATCAAGACCCTGGACTCAAAATCTACATTACAACGTTCGTTTTACACTGGCAGTGGTGCACATTTCAACTCTGGCAATCCCTGTTTTCCAGTGAGACATGTGAAATAAGTCGAGGCTTGAGCAGAACTGACTGAGCCCTCTGTAGGCAGAGAGGAGGTTACAGGAAATCCAGGCAGTGGTTCAGGGGGATGTGAGGGAGGCAGGAACCCACCCATTTAGATAATGAAATAGAAGGAATTTAGCTAATGGGCAGAGCGCTCGAGTGGCAGAGAGACTGCTGCTGACCACAGTATATCAATGTAGACACTGGATAGGCTGCTGTTAGGACCCACAAAGGAAAATATATGCCCTTTCAACGTAGACCCGTATTCTTCTGGGTCAATATTGAAGCAAGACACAAAGATTACCAAACAGGAGGGATCTCAAGTGAGGCTGATGGTTTTTTTCAGCACATTATCACACATGGATGTCTTATCTTCTAAAGAAGATAGGAATCAGTATAACAAATAGTTGGACTTCAAAACAGAAGTGAAGCACAAATAAACCTGGGACTTAGATAAAATTGGCCATCATTCCATAATGTTTTATTCCTGAACATTAAGTGCAACAAAACTAAATATTCCTGATGTTTCTTCTTTATCTATTAATGTAGTGCATTCTTTAACGCGTGTTATTTTCACAAAGAAAATCAGAAATCACCACCCGTTTCTTGATTTCCTGAAGGAGAAGATGAGAGGCATCAAACCAACAATGCAGGTGACCTGAAGGCCGCTATGAAAGCAACCTGGGCCTCCATTACACCTCAGCAGAACCACAGGCTGACCGCGTTCATGCCACATCGCACTGATACAGAAATTCATCCAAAATGAGCCTAACCAGGTATTCAGAGCATAGAAATGAACAAACTTATCAGAAGTCTGACATTTATGTTTACAATATCCTTTTATAGGCTGTAATTCTACGCTTATTCAGTTGGTTTCTTCCTCACATTTGATCCATTGTGTGAGAGGAGAGGACAGCCTCTACCTTTCTATTAATACTACTTTCTTTCAGCTCATTTTGAGGCCTCTACGTTTCAACCAAAGTTTATGCTGCTCTACGCTGTGTTTCTTGATTGAAGCACGTTGAAATGAGCTCCCAGGACGTTGTCATCTTCCAAAATGATTGGTATGGCGGTTGTTGCCATTCTAGTTTGTAGTCTGCTTGGCCAAACATCTGGGCAACTCAAGCTGTCTCCAGACAAATGTGACGGCATTCTTGATTTTCCGTATATGCAGCTAGAACACGTTCAAACCCAGGTGTGACGATATTCCCAGCTCCAAGCTCCCACGTCCTAAACAATGGAACGCAGTACTACTACTAGCTGTGCTTTGACAATCTCCACTTAAATCTAACGGCCCTTCATCTCATCTGTGTATTGGACCATTGTTCTGCTAACGCTTTTGTCCGCTTTGTAGATATTGTGCTACAGTCAACCATTGGAATGTAAATAATAAACAAGCGTTTTCAGGCTAGCCTTTTCAGTTTACATCATTCACATGAACACACAGCACTTCTTATCTGAGAAGTTAAATCTTTTCATCTGGAAAACTGACAGCAGCTAGAAATATGCCAGCTATTGCAATCGGGGAGGTTTAAAAAGGAAGTTTTAAATTGCTAAATGTGAGGTCCCCAATGATAACAGAGTTCCACCCATGATGACAACTGCTATCAAGGAGAGTTTTACTTGACTGGAGAAATACCTATTCATCCAATAATATCATTTGAAATTGTTATATTCAATTATACAAGATTGAGCTTTTATTTGAAGATGCGAGACATTTATATGAGGTAATCTGTAAGGGGCAAACACCTTTTTCAACACTTAATGACTACAATGGCTGATGCAGAAGCAGCATCAAAAGGGAATTTTTGCCATATGAACAGGTCAATTGCCCTTTAATCATTAAACAATCTGTACACATTGTTTCATGTTCAATGATAAAAATAGAGTAACATGAACAATTTCCTGACAAAAAAAAAAAAACCCAGCAAAGCTATCTGATGAAATGAAACTAAAAAAAGACTTGCTAAAAACCTAAAATACAGCTGAGTCATTGTGTTAGAAGTACAACATAAGTTGTCTCAGTTACATGCATGGTTATTGTGTTTCAAAGACCTTGGAAGCCATTATAAACTCACGCTAAAACAGCAGATCCTTTTGCTGTTTTTAAAAAGGAACCCTTATCTTTGTATAATGTTTACTAAGCAAAAACTCTCCTGATTAAGGGCCCATGTTACATGTATGTTACATGGTCCTATCAGTGTGTGCAACCAAGTTCCAGTTTATCCCTGCTGAGGAGGAAAGGCCTGAACATGTGAAAGTGTTAGTGTGATTGTGTACATTTCCATGTGATCCTCAAGCCAGTTCAATCCTCCCATGGTTTAATAATTATCAATATTAAACCATGAAGCATAACAATTATGAATTTCTATGAATATTACAAAAGCACCAAAACCAAATAAAAATGGCAATATTGACAAAGGCTTTTTGTACATGCAAGAACTCTTCCTTTCATTGTGCATTTTTAGGATTCTTCACACATCTAAACCAAGGGAATAAATGAGATAAAACACTGTCAGCCTTTAAAGCCGTAAAAAGCTGGCGCTTGCTACTTTCTTAGTGGAGAAAAACCTTTCTGAAGCATAGTGTTGTGATTGCCAAGATCAGGGTTTTGTAACTCTTTCCAATTCAGGTTTTTCTTGGCAGAGTAAGTAGTTGTGGTCAATCTGGGTTCACAAATCCTATAGGTGAAAACAAGTAGCACTGACATTGGCAGGGTTACTACAATGGCTTTAGCTGTTCCAGTGAACAAAAGCTGACGACTAAAGACAATTCTGAGATGATGCATTGAAGTATCAGTAGGCAGACTGTTATGAATATTCATTATCAATAGTGGAGCCCATTTGTTCACCATTAACCTTGATCCATCAGGCAGAAGCCTTGAGATCAGTTTGTCAATAAATCCTCTGAATGCATTTAACAGCACATTATATTTCCACTAAAGAGGATAAATGTGTGAGCTCATAGCAGAAGTGGACTTTGAGACTTTAAGGTCTGAATGAGAATTTAAAAAAAAACACTATCTAAGAAAAAAGGTACCGAATAGAACAATCTCCAGTTGCACTGAAGCTTTGACCGGAAAATACCCCTTTTTGGCCAATTCTCCATCCATCCATCGTCTTCCGCTTATCAGAGATTGGGCCGCGGGGAAGTCCAGGAAAGAAACCCAGACATCCTCCAGCTCATTCTGTGGAACTCCAAGCTGTTCCGAGGCCAGCCGGGACATATAGTCCCTTTTACACTGACCCTACTCTAATTCGCCAGCTTGGTTCCACCCGGCCAGGCATAGAGGGGACTCAAGCCTGTCTAAACTGCTCCAAAGTTTGCCACACAGAGTTAATAATTAGGGCTTTACGTATAAGCTTTTGCCTGAACGAGAATGGCCAGAAGGATTTAATGACTATTTTTTTAGCTGTGGACTGTGCTCTTGTTTTCCCATATCGTTGCCTGTTTAAAGGAATTTTAAAGTCTAAAGTAACATTACATTAACAGGCCGTTAGTGGCAGGGACCAACACAGTCACGCTACCACTACTTTTATTGTGGACGTCATTTCAAAAAGGTAGGAAAAAGTTGGGAACAAAAAATTAGTGTCAAGCTTCAAGAAAAAGGGCCAAATTAGTCATCACCTTACTTAAATACTTTGTGCAAGTTCAAGCAATGATCTTTAGACAAAACCTTACTCTGGAACGTGTGAGGCAACGTTTCAAACTTGTCAGAGTCACGGCGGTTGATATTACTACAGTTATTTCAATTTGTGAGACGGTTAATGTGTACGTACCTACACATCTGTCTGCTTTGATGCTACACAATAAAGATCTTGTTTTACCCAGAAGGGCTTTTGCGCATTCATCAATGCAAAGGCAACAGAGACGGTGCTGCAGCTATAATGACGATAGGAGATCTAGTGAACATTAAAGTTGTGTTTAGGGACGTGGCTGCTTTCTCTGCCGGCTGCTAATCATGGAATGGATTTCCTGAACGCAGTTGGGTCTCACAGGACGTGGAATAACACCGCCCCGTTCAGGAAATCCATTCCATGATTAGCAGCTAGCTAGCGGAGCCGCATGGAGCCTAGCACTGAGGCTAACCAACTTTTAATCACAATAGGTGCGCTGTGTGAAAATATTTACAATAGAAACATCCCGAAGCAAGACCGCAGTGTACGATGTTTACAGTGCTGCTGTGCTGAGGCAGAATCTCCGTTGTGACCTACAATACTTCAAACTTGAAAATCTGAAAAAGCCCCCCATTGAACAACATGGGGATACAGGTTTTTAAAGGCCTTTTTCAGATTTTCTCAAATGAGATTCTGTGCAAGTATCAATCATTGTTTGTCTACCATTGGCAAACTAATGTCATATCCCATTGATTAAAAACAACTTACACTGGTAATGTTATATGTGCGGGATACAGCTTATGTTGTTGGATATTAAATGCCTATACTTTTCCAAGAAACTAACATTAAAAGGCAAGTAAGGTTTATTTCAAAAATAACTTTTCAGCAAGACAATTCAAACCTACCACTTTACACTTCTTCCAATATTCTGAGACAGACTGGACAGTTTGTGCACTGGTTTTAAAAGAAAAAATGAAACATATGACAGGCAAATGGAAGTAGCTGAACACTTAGCCCAGTGTCTG
Source organism: Fundulus heteroclitus (assembly GCF_011125445.2). NCBI lineage: Eukaryota > Metazoa > Chordata > Actinopteri > Cyprinodontiformes > Fundulidae > Fundulus > Fundulus heteroclitus. The sequence goes on from NW_023396604.1 coordinate 229,666, forward strand.
CAACAGGGGACAGCGACAGAGAGCCCAGCTGTCAACACTTGGGCATGATGGCTTTCAGAGACGTGTCCTCCAGCAATGTCATGTTCAATATTTGGTAAAGGTGTGTGTTCTCACTATGTAGCTCAAAATGAGACTTAAATGCGTGTTTTTGACCTCCATATCTTTGTGTAAACTCATCTAAATTTTAGATTTGTGCTAATTTTATCTGTTCCTGTTCATTTATATTTTACCTGTGGTGAAAAACTAATATCTGGAGATATTAGCTGCTATTTTCTAATGAACTTCCATGTAACTACTATAAAGTTGGTTGATGCTGTGGGAGAGTACTTCCAGGTCCGGATGGCATCAGCTCCAGGCTCCTGAGGTGCTGCGCGGATCAGCTATGTGTCATCATGGGGCAAATCTTTAACATCAGTCTGAAGCAGAGGAAAGTACCACAGCTGTGGAAAATCTCCTGAGTGGTGCCAGTGCTCAAGATGGCACACTACAAAGACCTCAAAGGCTACAAGCCAGTAGTAACATCACACCTGAAAAAGACCCTCAAGAGGCTGATCCCCAACCATCTTCGTCTCCTGGTGAAGTCCCCTCTGCAGCAGGGGTGGTCCTAGCCTGTTTGGCACCGTGGGCAAACAAGCTGTTGCAGAGCTGGAGAGCTCTTTCAGTGACAGACTGCTGCATCCTAGATTCACAAAGGAGCAATTCCACCGGTCGATTCTCCAAGCTGCTGTTAGACTTTAGAACCTCTGCTGCTCACAACAGACTCAGTAGGTACATTTACATGGACAAAAGTAATCGGAATAAAGGGCCGATCGGGATAAAAAACGTCATGTAAACAAGCCCATCGGAATATTATGATTGCATTAAGCTCAAACAGAATAAAATAGTATTCCGAATGAGAGAAGTGGTTCATGGCGATCGATAATCTGATCAACGTGCATATAAACGCTTGAATCGGGCAAACTGACCCGCCCGACGTAAACGTGACGTAAACACGCATCGGTGAGTGCAAGAAATATGTCGGGAAGCAAAACGGTCGGGGCTCCTAACACAACCTTTCTGTTCAAAAAAATAAAATTGCACAGAATTATTGCTTACTCAGCAACGTTTCAACTGTAATTAGAGCATCGTGAAGTGCAACCTGGGCGCTCGGAAGACAATAATCTTTCTTTGTTCGCAATTTCTTGTTGTTTAGGAAAAACAACAAGTTTTTGTTTTTCTTCTGTGTGTTTTTTAGGGGAATTTGATAACTGCGCATGTCAGAGTGGTTCTATTCTGAATAAAACCAGGTGCATATACATGCACATTATGATTGGATTAATCGATTGTGCGCCCATATAAATGGTACAATCTGATTTTTAAAACTGAATACATTTTAATCCGATCATGAAATTTTGTGCATGTAAACTTAGCTACCAAGTGTTCAGAACATGCTAATTGTTCCACAAGTTCTTGGTCTGATCATCTGATCTCAGGTGCTACAGTCCATTTGAACACATTTTAGCTACTCTGAGGTGTTTGCTTTTACAATCATGTATATTGCATAGTTTTCTCACATATAGACCGCCGTCTTCATTCTAGTTGAATACTGCATTTTTATCTAAAATGCCATATTATCAATTAATCTTTTTGCAATATTTTCACTTTCTAATTTTTTTCTACTCTGCTTTACAACTTAATTTTAAATTACCTTTTTTTTTTTAATTCATATTACATAATCGTGTGTGTAACTCTAGGGAAATTTGTGTGACAGTGGCAAAAACACAGATAGAATACACCATTGTGGGAAAATGGGTATTTCTGTTTCTAAAATATTTTAAATGACAGTATTTCTAGTTATAAATATAATTCAAAATTAGATTAAATCTGTATTGGCAAATCAGAGATCAGAAACTGGCCATAGAGTTCTGTTCCGTGCATCTTTAATGACACAGGTCCTTCAAAAAGAAAAAGCCTTTGGGGGGTTTTTCTTCTATCACCTTTTTGGCCACAGCAATCAGTAATGTAAAGGGCTGTCTGGTAGCAAAGATATTTTATTTTACCCCTCATTTTCAAATAGTTCAAATCCCGCAATAAAAACCTTGCTGCCCAAACTATCAGAGCTTTCAGAGAGAGCCTGAGCCGTTAACAGATGATCAGCAGGGACAAGAGTGAGAGAGAATCGTCCAGTATACAGGCCGGCAGCAACATTGCACCCATGATAGAGAAGGAAAATTACTTTTGGACTCAAACATTCAGGGACAATCACAACCTCTATGTCAACACAGACAACATCCAATGATAAACCTCCACAACAGCTAGATGGGTGAAGAGTGTATTTGTGTGAAAACTAAGCAGCAGCTACCAATGACTGAAGTCGTACAAAAGACCAGAAGGCAGAGAGTGAGAAAGAGCTGCAGAGTACAACCGTGCAGCCTGCCAGTGCTGCTTTTCAATAAATCAAGTCAAAAACAAAAAGGGTCAATCGGGTTGTATCCAAGGAATAGACAACAATTTTATTTTTTACTTTAACTTCTATGTTGCAGACTATGGAACTGGAATACTACACTAAAGTTTCAAGTTTTATACATACAGCAAGTTACTTGACCCCATTCCCGACACACCTTATTTGAAGGCATTGTGCTCTTTGGGTTTGGCCACTATTGTGTGAAAAATGTTTTCATAAGTAGGCCATCCAACACTTATTTACTAAAACTATGCTACAAATGTTGTTTTACTGTATTTCAAAATAATACTGTATGAATTGGCGCTATATAAATAAAATTTAATTATATGAGATGGCACTTGTCAAAGTGCTAATATCGTCATTGCAGTGGTCAATTTGTTGCTTTACCCATTTCGTACCCAATGGAGCTGTCCTCTGCAGGTCATTTTCCAGCGTTAATTTGTACCCGAAGCAGAACCAAGTATTGCGGACCCTAGTGTAACTTAACACTGGAGGAAGTGCTCAATGGGGAAAGAATCAATGAGTTGCTAATATTTAAACAGATGACAGTTTGTGCCGTCTGGCATGTTTTCTCCTTGACTGTTGCAGATAAAGGAGCTTCAATTGTCTTTTTAAAACTGTCTTTAAATATAGTTCCTGTATGTTGTAGGTGCTAACACAGCTACCATCATCACACCTTTTCACAATTATTTTTAGCCCTTTAACGCATTTACTATACAGTATACTTAGAGTCTCTAGGAGTGCAGAAAGTTTTTGTGTAGTCTGTCCAGGTGCTATGTAGATAATCTTTATACTCTGTGTCATATTTCTCAAGCCATTCAATTTTCTCTGTTTTATATTCTTTTTAAAACATTTTTTTACCAATAACATCACAGTATTTGTTATTTTTCTTCGTTGGAGCGATTTTGAATACCAAGCAGAATCATGCCGAAGCTACAGGTCTAAATGTTCGGTGGTCCACTACATCGTCCTCCAGCATCCTACAAAAACTTATGAGGGCGGGATGTGAAGTGCCTCCTTTAGATTTAAAGAGACGGCACCAAAACCAGTTGCTCTCAGATGCACCTCAGAACAAGGGTAAAAAGGGGGAACACGGGGGTAAATTAACAAGGAATTCAGACCAAAGCATTGCAGTTTAACTTTATATAGACCACAACATAATCATTTCAGTGTGAAAAGAAAAACTGAAAAACACGATATGTCCCCTTTAAAGGTTACGCCTGTTTTATTGCTGTGGTAGCTATTGCTAACTTCCAAGTCCTTTGGAATGGACACACCCGGATTGCAAGAGGTTGACTCCACATTACCAAAAAACAAAAAGACTTCTTGTCATCAATACTCAGATATCTCTGAATCCTTGTCTTTTTGTTATTGATGTAGACAAAACTGATTACAGACATCAAGGTACAAATCAAAAACATTTTGAAACACAAACTAAATTTGCAAAAAACATTAATCAAACTATGGTAAAACTTTAAAAACTACAGCTGGCAGGCTAAGAGAATCATGTTTTTTTGTTGTTGTTGTGAACCTGAGCTGCAAAGCAGTTGAAAGCTAACATTTTTAAAGTGTACTTTATACGTGAAATACATATTTCTGATAATCATTATAGCTAAAGCAGGAATATAGTGTTTTTACTTCGCGTTTTAAAATCAAATGGTTTATGTTTGCATTTTATTTTTGAATTTTTGTGCAAATACTGTTACACCATGAAACTGTGGTATATTGGCCAAAGTTGGCATACCGTCATCACACCAGCCTGTGGCTAGTTATGATATCTCACTATGTGGGAAATGCAACAGTTTTTGTGTCACATTTTCCAAACTTCTACTTTGTCAATTCATCAGTGGCCACTTGTTGAATGGATCACAAGAAAAACAACTAAAAGGCAAACATTTTAACTGGAAGATGTAAAGTGTAATCTGATCAAAGCATAATGCTCAGGTTGTACCTCAAAATCGTACCTCCCTTTCCTATTCAAAAAGTCATGTGACAGTTTTTAGTAATTCCACATCTGATTTAACCAAATTATTACACATACATTATATGACTGAAAACAAAGACATACATATCAGGTAAGATAATATACACTCTTTAACAAAACAGCTCCACAACAATACAACAATGCACGGACAGCCTAAACAGAGACTATTGTCTGTGGAGATTAAATTTGTTCTTAATGTTCTAAATGGCACAATACACTCTCACTCTACAATAGTTCAAGTTCAAGTGTTCCTTGGGTACAAGTGGCCAACTCTATTACCTTTAACTCATTACAGTTTATAAAGCTTTAGCTCTTTAAAACTTATGTAACTTTTTTACTTCTATTTAAAACTGTTTTTTTTTTTTTTACATTACCCTTTTTGCAATGTGACACTGTAGTATCCAACCCCTTAAGGGCCAACAGTAGATTACAGGTTACAGAAATAAATTCTGGCTTTACTGACCAAACTGAATTGTTTGCCAGCACGTTCATGTGCTTGGAGAGAGCAGCAAAAGAAGTCGCCCCCTCATTGTTTTCTTTTTTTTTTTTTTTTTTTTACAACTGCACAATCTTTAGGCGATGACTTGGAACATATGCTGCCTTCTGTGCAGATTTAAAAACAGAACCGTTTCTTCGTGCAAACAAAATCAATGGATGTGTTGCACACAGTCTGAATTCAGGTTCCTGAACATGACATTTCAAGTGAAAAAGCATGAATCCAGCCAAGTAGGAAATGCTGCACCTTTTTTCCCAGAATGTGCATGCCCGGACTTGAGTGGCTGCTTGCTACTCTACAGTGTCTCAGTCCCAGTCTTGTAACTGATCTGAGAATTCCTCACTATCCATCAGATCCGATCTCCATAACTACAGTGTGCCCACACTGACTAGACACACTCATCACGCATACATGTTGCAATGTGTCACCCAAACTGCTAAACGGAGACAATCGTGGCAGAAATTGCTGCTAGCTAGCCCAGCTTGCATTGTCAAACCGACGAACCGTGGTTCTCACTCACAGTCAGCTACGAACAGCAGCGCCAGACAGAACACGAGGAAAGACATTCTGTCCTCTAGGAACTGGCGAGGAAACTACATGGAAACGGACTTGTGCCGACTGTCGACACAAAGTGCTCCCTCCACCGTTGGGAGTTAAACACAGGCCTCTGGAGTGCTTCTAAGAGTTAAACGCTGAGACCTTAGAGCGGTTCTGCAACACTGTGGCCAGCATGGGAGAGTAGGAGAGCTGCATCCTAAGGCGTGACATGTGCGATACTAAAATAAGGTGCTATTAATAGAAAGAAAACGTTTGCTTCAAGTCGTGCAGTCTGAAGACAAGGTAAAGGTGTAACAGACTGCAATACACATGATGTATGTAGACAGTGAAATTATTAAGTGTAACATACTGCTTTATGGGCCGTTTGTAAGATGAACTGTGTTATTCTGCAGTAGCATGCTGAGTAGAAGCATCCTGCTCCACCATCTGCTTGATTCCATAAACTAATAGACAAAGGTGTGTTCATGTCACTTTGGATAACTGGCTGAAGCATTTGCATGTTTTATTATCTGAAACAGCATGAGCAGAAGCAAGCTTCAGCTCCAAATTGTCTTTTATTTTAAGCTCTATTTTACTTACAGAAGTTAAAAAAAAATAAACAATATGCCTGCCCTGAAGTTCTTCTTATACTGTAAAGCGTTTTCTCAAACTGTGTCTCAGATTAAAACAGGTTCAGGGCTCTAAATATCAACATTACCTCTATTATTCACCGATTTAAGAAAACTGGTCTAACCACAATAAAAACCATCTAGTTTCTGTCCAAACCCACGCCTGGTTGGGAACCCCAGAGAGGCGCAGCTCCACAAGTTAGAATATTACTCAAAGGTTAACCTACTTTCAGACATTTAATTCCAAAAGAGAAACTTTGATCATTAGAACACAATGTGATTTGTTTCAATCATTGCATTTTGAAAAATTTAGATGATTTTTCAAGTTACAAATAGTCACTGTTAAAGAAACTGGCTGTTGACTTCCTGACGAAGTGGGAATATTACATTTTCTGTCTAGAAATGTTCACAGATTGCTGTAAAACAAACAGTTTCCCCTCCACAAAGTGTTGCGTAAAGGCACATTAGCTGAAAAATGAGTGGAAGGAAAAAGTCTGGGTGAAAATCTGGAAAAAGCAAAGGAGAGAACCACAGCCTTGAGAGTAATATGAAGCACAGCCCATTCAAGTGTTAGGGAGAGATTCAGAAGGCGTGGTCTGCGGCTGGAGATAGCCGGCCCTTTTTCTGTGATCTAAATGTGCGTGTTTGCTTTTTTTAAACACCTTACGATCAACTGAAAGCTCCTGACATGAAATAACAAGTTGAGGTTGAACACCGATACTCCTCCCCTGATCCCCCAGGGAGGTGAACCGGTACCCTCAGTGAACTGCAGGCAGATTCAGGATTGCAGAATGAGTGTGACGTGGGGATTTTCAAGCAAATACAGCAGCTGCTGCACTAAAACTCTGCACAGAGGAGAAGAGTCACGTGATCTTAGACGCATTGCTCAACGCAGTGTGATTCCGATAATCACGCATTGAGGACGTTGCCCAACAACTTTGCATCTGGACAGTCAGCATCATGACAAAGTTTAGCGCTATAGGGGATTTACCCTCGGGGGAAATCTTGCACTCGTCTTACACATTTCTCCAGAGTAGTGATTGTCACATACTGGAGGTCTCTGTATTTTATTGATGATGAGGTAACACGTGCCATCTTTCCAGAGAGAGAGAGAGAGAGTGTGCTGTGTCTGCAGGCAGTGAACATTGTTGTATTTTATCTTTTGTTTTGACTGCAGGGGTGCATATAGTTTATAAAATGTAGCAATTCTAAAAACTGTTATAAAATGTAAAATGTTTCTGGGTAATCTTCAGAGAAACAGCTTCATTGTATTAAGAGAGAAAACAATAAAAGTTACATTTTTGACCCATTTTGTTGGGAATGGAGGGGGGCACAAAATTATTTTCATTCTTCAAAAAGGAGGGTTTGAGAACCAGTACTCTAGTGAATGTTGCACGTTGTAAGCCCACCCCTATGGATCTGGGACCCCAGCAACATGATCTGAATGCACACTTGAAAGGACATAGGGCTCTGCAAGGAGGTGTTCGTGGATCATATCCAGGATATGAGCTACAACTGTAGCGTTTCTTGTGTTAAGACTCTGTTTCAGTCTAACAGCAAATTTTAGAGCGCATTTTGCTTCCCTCGGCTGATAAAGATTTATGGAGATGTCGATTTCATTTTCTAGAAGGACTTGGCACCAACTCACATGGTCAAGAGTACTAATATCTACTTAAATGATCATGGCATCACTCTGCTGGATTGGCAGGAAACAGGCCTGAAAGTCAACGCCATAGAGAATCAATGTGCTGTTGTTAAGAGGAAGATGAGCCGTCATATGAGCTGAAGGCTACTGGTTAAAGTAACCTCACTTTTTTTTTTTTAATACAGAAGGGGCTTTTCAATTTTCAAAAGATCCTTTAATGGGCTGTCACGAAACCGAATGTCAAACACGTGGTTGCATGATAGTCACTGTGCATTTCCTGATTTTAAAATCATCCGGCTCACTGTAAAGATGGCTGTTGCCTCAGAGACAGGCGTGGGCCTGGGATGCACAATATGTTAGTGGAAGCATACAGACTGAGCTGTTACTCACTTCTTTTGCTGCAATGCTAAGTTTTTTTTTTCCTGTGCTTGCACAAGGAATTTCCTTGCTTTCTCGGCTGCTTTCAACACCTGCAGAATGTCGGCGGGACGTCCCAAAAGGTTGCACTTTGTTGCGTGGCTGTAAATCAGATTTGATCGTTTTAATTAGGTGCCACGTGTTAGATAAATAACAACAAGGCGTGTTTTGGTCTAAGATGCGAGTAGAAGAGGAAATGAATGTCAGGTAAGGAGCCCACATACGTTCTGTAAAAAGTACAAGTAGGGGCAGTTTGCGACAGGGCTGCCAAAACTAATGCACTTAGTTGCTGGAGCCAATTCTCTGTGCTAGATTGGCGAGCCATCTGCCTGCACACAGAAAAGGAGTTGTGTTCTTTAATCAACACAATGGCTGCAGCAGCATTTGAGAGCAATTCAACAACAAGCCCGTCATCTATAGGTAATAATGCAAAGCATAAATCAATAATAAAACATAAAGTTTCTCTTGGAAAGAAGCTAGCATAAGCACTTTTAGAGCCTATAATGCCTGATGTAAAAAAAAAAAAAAACTGCCAGAAATGTTGTTCTTAAATGAGGCAGCATTGTTTTAGTCCCCCAGGTTCAGCTCCGGTCTGATACTGACTTGTTTCCTGGGTGATCCGGTCATAAATGGACGTCTACTTCAGTTTACGAATACACACACACACACACACACACACACACACACAGATCTGAAGCGGCTTCCAGCACCGCCGTCATTAAAAAGCAAAGCTATTGTCCTAAATCAGTAGGAGGTGATAAGTTTCAGCTCTGCAAGAAGATTATAACACTTTCTGCCTCGTGTATGAAAGCAGTCTCTGTCCTTTACTCTGTTGCTCCTGCAAACCAGCCAAAATGTTTTAACCTGCAACTGTATATTGGATTGATATCTCCAGAAAGCAACGCCCCAGCCTAGCAGAGAGCCTCAGTTTCACACCAGTAGTGGCGGTTCTCACACCAGAGGGTGGGAAAATGGACACACAGCGACACAAAAGCAAACGTGAACCCCATCAAGTTCTGCTAGTTCTTATTTTTCCACATCTGCCTTGATGTTGCAGTGGGTTCTTATTACGTACGCATGAATGTGCAGAGATGTGAAGGTATAAACTATAACCATTAGAGATCTGTTGGACAAACTCAGTTAAAACACCTTGAGAACCCACTGGAGATGCTAAATGCCACAAAACCATGTAGCGTGGTAGTTTTGATTGGTCCCACTTACAGAGAGGCTGAAAGGCCACTCAGCGAGGAGGAAGCCATTATGCCAAAAGCAACAAAAAATTGTGGTTTGCAAATTCCCAAATATACATATTGTGTGCTGTGACGAAACTAAAACTGACATACCATGGTGCATTTGGAGGAAAAGGGGTGAAGCTTTGAAGCCGGGGAACACAAAGTCAACTGTGATGCATAGAAGTGGCCACATCATGTCCTGGGCATGTTTTACTGCAGGGGAGAACTGATGCACGTCACAAAATAGATGACGTCATGAAGAAAAAACAGAACGTGGAAATACTGAAGCATCATCTCATGATAAGAGTAGAAAGTTGAGTCTTGGGGGTAAAAATAATCTTCCAAATGGACACCAACTCTAAACAAATGACCAAAAAGAATTACAAATGAGCCTAAAAAGAAACCAAATAATGTTCTGGAGAGGCTTCCACAAAGCCCTGACCTCGATCCCAAAAACTGTTGTGACAGAGCTAGAAAAGTGTGCGAGGACGACAGACAGTCTGGCAGAAAAACGGACCACAACTCCTGAAAACTATTGTGAGGAAATTATGGAAGAACGCTCTAAACATTTGACTTAGGTCATTAAATATAAAACCCACTTCTGCTAAACACTAAAAAAAATGTAAACGAATGTAAACTTCTGGCTTTAAATAAATAAAGTGGTACTAACATTATTCTGGCATTTGACAAACAATTTTGATAATCCAAACTGAGCTTAAACAGAAAAGGAGTAATGTCAGCCAGTGAAGAAAAAGAAAAATGTTAAAAGGTGTAGCTATGTAAACTTCTGGTTTCAACTGCAATCTATAAATCCACCTTTCCAAACAGGGATTGGACAACGGAAGTTAAAATATCTAATCTAAAAACATCAACAACAGAAGAAAAAAAAACACAAGTTTTAAAAATAATAATAATAATAATAATAATAATAATAATAATAATAAGTCAGATTTGAGCATTTTTACATTATGCTAAATGATTAAAAATGATTGAATATTAAAAAGAAAGGAACTGACCTGCAACTGTACATAGTGACTGTCACCTCCAGAAAACTACAGGCAGAAAGCCTCAGTTTCACACCAGCAGTGCCGGTTGTCACACCACAAAGTGAGGAAATGGACATTAAGCAGTACAAAAATAAACGTCTACGCCATCAACTTCTGCTAGTTCTTCTTTTTCACATCTGCCTTGATGTTGCAGTGCGTTCTTACACAGCGTACGCATGAATGTGCAGAGATCTACGTGGCCCGATCATCTCTCGTCACCTTCATGCTGACACAATTCACACTTTCCACACCGGCTTTTGCCGCTTCTTAACGCGTTCTTACACTGTAGAGACAGATGCATAACCGACCAGCGGACTCTTTGGATCACAGAGGGACAACTATTTTGTTTTTAAAGAGCTCCATTGCTGAACTCTTGATCTACTTTAACTGTTATGCTCCTCTAAAGCAGTTGTGATATTAATCTTCGAAAAGGTGCAGTGGGAAAATATATTACTAATTACTAGCTAAAACATTTTAAGAAGGCTACTACAGAATGAAATGCTACAACGGAACCGGCATCAATCATGTCGACATTACCGCCCACTTTCAGCCACAAATGTTGATAAAACAGACAGATGCTGCTGTGGGAGGAAAATACCATCACGCTACATTTCCTCTGTGCGAAAGACAAAGAAAAAAGAAAGACCTGTACTGTTTCTAACTACTTTATCTGAGCACATCTGTATGCCGGAGGCAAGCAAAACTGCACCCGAAATTAACCTCACCACAAACTCTTTAGAGTTCATGGAGATAATCACCTAGAGGAGCATCTGAGGTGTTATTCTTTAAAGAAACAAAGATCCAGTCCTATTTTTTTATCTGACAAAAGTAAACCGACAAGCAACATGTCAGCTGGAGCCGGTAGGTTTCCAGCTGAGTTACGTTTGAACCTAACGGGGTTCGACCTGCGGCGTTTGAATCGGTTCAACGTTGAAGTCCCCCGAGCCACGGAGGCTGCTGCGAATGCAAAGCTGGAGGTAAGGGTAGCAATGGTTGTCTTCAGAACGTCAGCTGGATCTGATCTCGAAAAGAGGTGCAGGATGCAGACCTACCTGTAGAGTGTTGTTTCTCTTTAAAAGCACTTTAATGGCCTGGCTCCACCTTATTTGCCTGAACCACCGTCCTCTGGATCTACGCTCCAGCAATGATCTAATCACATGTCATTTATTCAGGCTGGCTTTTATTAGCAACTAACACCCCTCAATTCTATTTCAATCTTGATTGCCTGCTTTGTTTTGATTCTCTCTGAATGTTTTTGTGTGTTGTTATGGGCTACATAAATAAACAATGGATTACTTCATTAATACGGGAATGACATGAAAGTGGGGCTGAGCAATATGGCTTGAAAATAAAACCTCAGAGTTTATTATAGCAAATCTGATTAATACATTTTTGCTCCTCCTTCACAAAAAGAAATTATTTTAAAAACTTGCTTTTATGTCAAAATATTCATCTGGGAGCGGACCTGAATTCAAAGTGCAACTAAATACAAGCTGTGAAAGAGGCTTGTAAAACGATATGGCGACCCTGCTGTAAACAACGAAAATGAATAAAATGCTTGCCGCTAGTGGTTTTACACAATGAGCCAAGAACAGGCTTCAGTTGTGTAACATAAAATAAGTAAATTAGTAAGTTAATAACGCAATATTTTGACAATATACAGCATTTTCCTAAACATATATTCAGCATTGCATGCTATTCTCCTCATGGAAGCCCAATGAGTTCATTAGCAAAACAAAATCCCCATTTACCAAAAATGAAACCTTTAAAAATTGTTAATTCAAGACTAAGTCGATTTATCGCCCAACCCTACATGAAATAATTTGAAACGGCCTCAATTATCTGTAATTGTTTTACTTCATATGTTTGATTTTTTTTTTTTGTGTGCCTGTCATTTAATCTAATGTATATCTGTTCAATGTGTAATTTTGCTGCCTCTTGGCAAGGACTCCCTTGAAAAAGAGGTCTTTAATCTCAATGGGGTTCTTTCCCTGGTTAAATAAAGGTTAAAAAAAAAACATGAAAGCAAGGGGGCATAAAACAACAATGCGTAGGAACAAATTGGAACTCTGGACCAATATTATAAATAAAAAATACCAACAGATGTGATCAAAAGACCTCTGATCCTTTTCCTATTGCCCTATGTGACGTCACCGGAGGCGTGTGGGCGTGTCTGTCTTGTTTTTGGAAAGGTAGATTCTGTTTTGACCAAGCGAAGCAGAGAAAACAACTGATCAACTATATCATTTACACCATTAAATACGGTTGTACGAGTGGCAAACCACATCTAACGCACGTTTAGTTGTTTATTGTTGTGTTTTGTTTGTTTGTTTTTTACAGAACAGTCTGGGTAAGAGCTTTGGTAGAAACCAATGTCAGAAGTGTTACCAAACCAAAACTAATAGATGACTTCACGGGATTGCGGCGGAGGGGAATCACACTAAAAAAAATACCACACAGGCAGCTGCTGTTTGCCTTTGTTACTTCTTCATGTTTAGGATTTAAACCCAAACTATATTTTCGTGTTGAGCTTCACAAAGTTGGTTGTATTATGGGTTCCCTGTAACGTTTTAAGTTTAACTTGCCAGGGACCTGAAGCTGTCCTGTCACTTTGAGTCAGAGCGCACACATGACCTCCTTCCTCCTCTGAAGACAGATGGAGGTCAGCAACCTGGCGGACATGGCGTAACTTTAGAGGGACAGCAGCCGCCCGCAGCGGCAGGAGAACCCAGAGGAACAACTGGACCTGTTTGCACTGAGACGGGCGGGGAGAGCAACAAAGGGCTTGCCGAGGCACGTCGGTCTCAGTGCGGTTACCGACACCGAGAAACTAACAACGCTGCTGCTATTCTTCAGCTTTCTGCTTGACTGGAGCTACAACAATGAAGCCCCGTTTGGACTCGGCACTTCCAGCCCAAAAAACACTGCCCGCTCTCTGGAAACACGCTGCTGTCCGTCCGCCACTTAGTTCCACCAGAAGGTGTGGGAATGTTGGACTCACCTCCGAGAAGAAGAAGTTGTCTTCCTATTCATGAGCAGGTGGTAAGTGTCCGGGAAGCTACGGAACGGTCAGTAACAGGCGAGCCGCGCGCTTCTCTACTTCCCTCTTTCTCTCTTCCAACATCCTTTTCTTCTTGCTGTAGCTCCAGACAGCGCAGAGAGGAGCCCAGGGGGGCGGAGCCATGTCTTATCTTCCCCTCAGGAGAGCCGCTGCCTGCCCGGGCCCGGTCCAACCGCCTCCAACACCCCGGAGCTGCGCGTGGAAACTACCCGCCGGAGTTACTCCTACACAAATATGCGCCGCGCAGCTTTTGGCCTCTGTTTACTTTCTGCTGCCGGGAAAGGCGGAAGCGTCATAGCTGTTGGCAACGTACACAAACGCTATCCACCCGACCAATAAGAAACAGCCGAATTTGGGCAAAACTAAAAATAAAAAGGACACTGCACAATGTGCAGAGGCGGGCCTTGCCGGCCCCGCCCCCTAGTGCCTGAAGCCCCGCCCCCTTGACCCCTCAAACCAGAAGAACTTCACCGGCAGAGCAGCAGCATGTCCAGCCCTCAGCCCATTATCAAGAGATAAACGTCACATTGTGTTTTTTGTTCGTTTGTTTTGTTTTTGCAAGATTTAAAACAGTTTTTTGCACACAAAAAAATAAATGAATAATAATAATAAAAAGATTTACGCTAATTTAAAATGTTTAATCAAGATAGCATTTTAGCAATACAGTTTAAAGCCACTTATTTCTCTACAAAGTCTGACTTGTAGAATGAAGACAAATTTCCATCTTATTAACATTGCTAAGAAATGCCTTTAATAGACACTGCATCCTGTAGAATACTGTACATCAATATTCGTTGGTTTTGCCATTATTTTGTAGTAAACACAAACTACAATGATCACATTCTGTCTACTAAAATGAGATGCAACATGTTAAAAGATACAGCCATATTTCTGTTACGGACAAGGCTTTTAAGACTACTACCAACACTGAAATTCTTAATTTTTTTTAATACTAGGTGTTTTTAATCCAAGTTAAAGCATGCGTATCGTTTCTGTCAATAATGAATTAGACCGAATTATTTTTGAATGAAAAAAAAAAAATCTAACAGTGATGCTGTATTGTTATTAAAGTCCTGGCTTTCACTCAAAATGGGTATATTTAAAGGTCATAGCATTTAAAATCATGCAAAGCTCCATTATCATAAAGTATAAAATATGTGTAAATCAAGGAGGCATACTGCTCCTTTGGTTTTCATATTACTTAAAAAAAAAATAAAAAAACTGATCCTACAATCGCTATTAAGCAGATTAGTAGAAATATTTTTATCACAGAACCACATCCTAAACCAAGTTGGCCACATATGCTCATTTTGTCCTTTTAATTCAACACTTTACAGAAACGATGTGCAAACATGTATACTACAGGTGTATATATATATATATATATATATATATATATTTATTTTTTTTTTTTTTTTCCTGGTGCTTTCAATGTGCACAATGTCTGGGGTGGGTGGGTGAAGGGGGGGGGGGGGACTTCCCATTAACTGGACCTGCATATGAGCAAGATGGAAAGTTGTTTGAGGTTTGTTTGTTTTACTAGCCCTGTGCCATCCAGGGCAGTGAGCCTTAACATCCACATCAAAAACAACCACAGATTAGCACATATAATTAAGAGCTGTATTATGTGTCAGAAACCGAGCCTATTATGTACAATGGTAATTGGGTGACAGTGATTTATGCATTTATTGTTGTAACACTCTCCTTTTTGGAATTGGTCAGGCTTTCCAGAGCTCAGCAACAACTAGCATAAAACGCTGCTGCTAGATTTTTAACCGGTGTAATAAAACATCCTCACATTTCTCCAACTTTGGCTTCCCGATCATGAACACATTTTTAAGTCTCTTAATAGTTTTGACGCTTCTCATCTATCTGAACTGCTTCGGTCGTATGCTCCATTGTGTTCCCTCACATCAGTAGACCAGATGTTTTTAGTGGTTCCACAGACGCGATGTAAACAGAGAGCTGACAGAACCCTTAGTTGCTCTCCTAAATTGCTGAATGCTTTGGACGTCAGACAGACTCCTTTGCTTAGGTCACATTCACCTCAACCCGATTTGAGATGCACGTCTTTTAGTAGAGCTGCACCGATCCAATACTCGGATCGTTTATCGGCTCCGATATTGACTAATTAGCTGGATCAGCTATCGGATGAATGACACCAATCCAGCAATGTTTTTTTTTTTTTTTTTATTAATTTCATAAACAGCAATACAGTTACGGCGATCTAGTCACTTCAATTCTATGTTTGCAAAACCGGTTGCATCATCACGCTGAGCACACACAGCAGCTAGTGATAAGCAAACAGAGCAGCGCGGAGCAAGTGGCTGACCGAGCCAAGTCTGCTATTTGGAAAAATTTCAAACTTCATACGACAAGTACGACTGCAACATGCAATATCTGTGATGTGAAAATTGCGAGGGGTGGTAATAAAAGTTGGTAAATTTGACCCAACAAACAGGGCAGTGTATACGGTTCATTTATTCGACAGTAGTATCGGCTCTGTATCGGCCGATATGCTTAGCCCTGGTATCGGATCGGATTAGAAAAAACTGAATCTGTGCATATCTATCTTTTAGTGATTTTATCAAGAGTCTTTACAGTGTAACTATTTCCTAATTGGATCAAGAACCTGCCTGTGATGCGTTTATGTCTGTGATGTGTTTACCTTTAATTCTCTAAGCTTTTGCTATTCATGTTTTAGCTGTACAGCATTTAGGTCACCTTTGCTGTTACTTTTAAGACGCTTCATAAATAAGGAGTTATGGTACAAAAACTGAAATCAATTTACCCAATCCTATTTCGACAGCAACAAGTTAAGTTGCGCAAAAGAAAAGTTAATTTTATCAGTGTGCGAATTGATCTTCATTAAAAAAAAAGCTTCAGAAAAAAAAACATGAATCATTAATTTTGTTTATTACATTGTTTTTGTTAAATGACACTACATTTTACATTTTAACACAAAATCATTCAATGAAAACACTTTGACAAAATCAAAGAAGTCAGAACATGACAATAATAGTTGTGCCCTTTTCACTCAAATCACAGGTTTAACAGCTTGTGAAAACACAAAAACCCTCGTGAACCAACAGCCTCACTTTGTTAGATAATAGAAGGAACATTTCTTCAGGCACATACTGATGCACAAATCAGCTTTACTGGTTACAGTGTGAGGCTTTAAAACTATCATTACAGTCCTAAAATTGTACAAAAATATTACGTCTTGTAGCTGCTTTCCTCCAAGTAGCAGTCTGATTGCTCAAGTAGTTTTAATTCTGTCTCTATAACCAAACTTTCAAGAAATCTTTGAAATGAAAACAAAACCAGGTGTGCATTAGTCTAATAGCTATTGTCTACCCACATTTGATTTAGTAGTAAGACAGAAAGAACAAAGCAAATCACAAGGCTTTTAGTATTTTAATAATCCAATTTAAAGTGTGTGTGCTGAAATGTGTCATGTTAGAAACAGCAGCTTTAAAAAAAAAAGAAGCTATCCAGAGGTGGACAAGGGTGCAACTCTTTCAAATGTCAACCCCACATGGTAGGGAGGGATAATACTCATGCACAGACTCTACGCTGCGCATAATATGTGGCTTTAGTCACCATTTGTCAGCGCCAGAAGTTCATAATGCGGCGTCTAAAGGATGCTTTTTATACGGGACATAGTTCACCTGGTAACAGAGGAAGTCCTCTGCCAACCAAAACATTCAGTAGCAACTAAATGCACATACTGTGATGTTAAAGCACAAAATCATACGTTATTTAAGTAAAAATGCAAAAGGGGCAGGTCTCTCAACAATAAAATTACAAATCAAAGTGCATGATTTCCTCCCCAACACGGTGACCAAGCTGATCACAGTTTAAGGAGGAAAGGAGGACACCTTCAGCAAGGAGAAAAAGGCTGAATCAACTGTTTTGAGCCGACATTGTCTGGGTGATGATGGTAACAAATCACCAGAGGTTTTGGTCTCATCGGTGCAGAGAACCAAATGCAAGTCAAGAGGGGGCGGGCCATTTCTTAAATCTCTTTTAAAAACACTTTCCTCCTGCGCTTTTAGTTCTTAGTGGGGTGTTTTTTTTTTTGTTGATCATATGTTGCTTTTATGTAGATTGTTTGCTTTCCTATTTTCTTATTTTCCTAATGTGTGATTTTCCATTATATTTTGCTTTTATCTGGACAGCTATTAGGCTTCCGTGTGTTTTTAGGCTATTGGAAATAAGGTTGGATTGGATTTTGGAAACAAATATTGCAGACGTCAGGCAGTATTTCTAGTTTAAATCCATTGTTAAACATAAGCAGCTTCCGTATTTCCTGGCTCATACACTTTATTCTGCGGACATCTGGCAACAAGAGAATTTAATGCAGCGTTTATAACGGAAATTGTAATCAGCAGGATTTAATAAAAACAGTAACTGCTTAATTGTTTTAACTCTTTAAGCCATTTATGTGGGTTTAAATTATTTATTTCTTCAATTTAAATATTAACCATTTATGTTTATTTAAAAAAAACATGCGTTGTTTCGGTTTCTGGCAATAAAAGAGATATACAGCCGATTTCTCCAACAAGGTTACTCATCACTCCACTGAGCATCCATTACACTCCAGTTACCTGCTGTGCACCAAAGCTTTTGTAGTGCGTGTTCAGTTAAACTTTACAGCAAAGAGAAAAACCAGAAGTGGTTGGAGTCCCACAGTCACGGGGAATACCCGTGGCATACCATAGGCATTCAAATCCATCATGGGGTTGATATTACAGGTCACTACAGGGAGATTTGTGCAAGGATAAAGGGTCCCAGATATGAGTTGGAAGTCCATTCACTAGCTTACAGTTTGGACCGCAGGGGCTTCAGGTACTTCTGGAAGGATTCGTGGACCTAAAGGAGAGAATAAGAGGATTCATGAAGGGAAGAATATCAAAATATCAATATATAAATATAAATCACACAAAAATGTTCCAGTCAGTTTATTTCCTCTGGCTACATTCTTCCTGCAATCTGTGCAACAAGTTCAATGCTACTGGATTTGGTCTGACTTTCACTTATGTTTTTCACCATCCTCCCTGATGGGCACAGAAGAGATTTATTTTTTTTACAGTGGGGGCAGCTTTGGCGTCATTTCAAAGTAAAATGTGAGTTTCGCTTAGAGGTCAACAGTTTAGCTGCTATTGCAGCCTGACAGTCGAAGCGCTGCCAGTAAAAGGAAATACTTTGTAGAAGCTACAGAAAGAGGAAGGGAAAGAATATTTTGTGTTTAGTAATCATATATCCAACGGTTTCATAATGGTTTTCTTTCACAAATCTCTTTCTTTTCACCACTCTTACATAAATAGCTTTGTGGGGTGCGCGGCTAATAGCTGTCCTGTCAACAAATTCCCCCTCGTCTGGTTGTGTGAGCCTTGTGGCTGCTTCTCTGATAAATGCTCTCCTTGCCAGGTCTCTTAGCGTAGGGGAAATGTCTTGGTTTGTAGGTGTGATATACTCCATTTCCAGATAAAAGATTGAAGAGTGCCCCGTTAAAGGGACTATAGGGGTTTAGGTGTATTAGAGAAAGGGCGACCGACTACAAATGGACGCCCCACTTTATGGATTCCTATTTATGGAAAATAATAAATACTGGGTTTCCTTCTCTTTTTACAAAGGAAATGCTGACATTGACATCGCCAAGTGCTGCATATCGACCTGAAAAATCCTTTAATATATCGCAAATTAAGCTAATACTTGGGTCAAAACTTACACGGTGCTGCTTTAGAGGAGTTTGAATACTCTTGCAATGCATTGTAAGTAATTTTTTATGTATTTATTACTAGTATCATTCTAAACCTTGACCCCTGCTGTGGTTCAGTCTGCAGTGCCAGGTACGGCCTCTACAGTTAGTTCAAGATTTAAATCGCTTCACTGCCCTATAAACGTCACAGAGTGTGGTGAGGGTTGTTTTACCTCCGTGGCGTTAAGCGGTGAGCGACGAGCCCACTCAAACATATGCTCATAGACGTTGCCGTCGTAGCGGCCCAGAACCGAGTTCAGCTTTTTGTCGTGGATGTCAAAGGCATCGACCAGTGCCACAACGTTGGGTCGGAGCTGGGACAGAAGCTCTTTCATGCGAACTGAAATCTGCAGTACCTGGGGAACGCTCACCAGTGCAGCCTGCAAGAAAGAAAAAAAGGTTTCACAGAATCAGAATCAGCTTTAATCGGCAAGTTTGACAAAACAAAGAGTTTGACTTCAGTTTCACTTAATGTAAAAGTCAAGTTTATTTTCTCGGCACATTTCAGCAGCAAAGCGGCTCAAAGTTATTGTGCAGACATTTGCAATATATCAATTTGAGTGGGAAATAAAGTTTTTTGGTTTTTCTAGTTGTTTTTTTGTAGATATGTATGTAAACATTATATTTACAAGAAGACAAGGTTGCATTAATGTGAAAATACGTGGTTGTCGATCCAGGCACTCTGACTGTCAAGTGTTCATCAGAGAGACAGCTGTGTAAACAGCGCTCTGTAGCGCCAACCTAAAAGTTCAAACAGTTTGTGTCCAGAATGTGTGGGCTCTGCAGAGATGTTAGCTGCCCTTTGCCTGACCTGCCACCTGTACAAGTCCTGGATGGAGGAAAAGTCAGCACTGATGATCCTGTCAGCAGACCTGATTGTTCTTAGCAGTCTGGACCGGTCCTGTTTTGTGCCTGAGCCGTACAATAAGTGATGGACGTGCACATCGCAAACTGAATAATGGCCTCGTATAAGACGGCCAGCAGCTCATTCTCACAACAAAACGTATCTAGCTTTCCACCGTAAAGGTCAACAGATCAAAAGTAACTATTACACCAAGTCTTCAGGAGCTTACTCTGAGACGGGATCAAACAGTGGACTGGGCTAATGAACATCACAGGTTACCACAGGGTAGTCTCCACACAGGAGAGCTTAACTTACCAGCAGGAAGTCCCCAGAGTTCTTGGTGATGCCATGCATGGCATAGAGCAGAGCCAGGGTTGACAGCACAGAGTGTATGGCTGTGTCCCCAACCCCCTTCAGCTTGTCATTAAACACTTTCACCACAACATAGTGGCAGTGGGCCTGAAGGGAGACAATGGTAAGAGAACAAGTAAATACTATGGACCATTCAGAGCAATAAATGCAGCAGTTGCTGTGCGATAGAAAACATTTAGAGTTGGAAAGGCCTATTAAAGGGATCAGCATCAGTCTCTACACTGACCCCTCCCCCCGCACAAAAACAAACAAAATAGCAAAATATCTTAACACCACAATCAACAACGCATTGGTTCCTAATATAATGTAAGATACGAAAAATGTAGTTTATGTGTGAAAACATATCTGTAAAAGCAGCTTATTGAAGTTGTTTCCAAATTAAAAGGTGAATTCCCTTTAATTTAACTTCAAAGTGACACAGAAACAAACTTACATCCGAGGCTCTGACGAGGTCGATGGCGCTGTTGTTCCAGGCATCCTCCTGTGACTTCCTGCGCTGCAGCTCCTGCTGGATGCTTTTTGCTGCCATCTCAACAAGACTGCACACACACACACACACACACACACACACACACACACACACACACACACACACACACACCCTGGTTTAAAATACAAAGTGAGGACCGAGCCTCGACTTCCACTCATTCTTAAGCCTTTCTACGGCCTAACCCTAACCTTTACGGTAGATACATCACACTAACCTAAACCAAATTGACACATTAATCCTAAACCTAGCCCCTAGACAAGAAAAAAAGTAAGGACAAAAAAAAGGTCCTCACTTTACTAGTAAAATGAGCACAAAATGTTCTTGCTCAGCTACAAGTACAAGAACACACACACACCCTCCATCAATGGGTTGTTCTAGTGAACTACAAACAGATACAGTGCCTTGCAAAGATGGACACAAATCTTTCACTTTTTGTCATTTTACAACAAATTTTATAAACCATAATGTATTTGTTGGGAGTTTATGTTAGGCCAACACAAAGAAGCACATTGGTATGAAGTGGAGGGTTCCTAATCAGTAACTACACTCCGTCACGGCTCTCTGCCTAAAATGACCCGACCAGGCAATGACTGCATCAACAAGTGAAGAAGACAAGAGCAACTCTGGAGGAGCTGCAATGATCCACAGATCAGGTGGGAGAATCAGCCGAATATTATTAGTCATGCACTCCACAGATCTGGCTTTTATGGAAGAATGAGCTCTATTATAGAAAGAGATCCAAAGGAAGTCTAATTTATATTTTACCAAAAAACATGCAGAGGAAACATGGGAGGGGCACTGGTCAGATGAGACCAACATGTAACTCTTTAAGCTCCAAAGGCTTTGTGTTGTGGAAATCACTCCACGGGGGTGGCAGCATTATGCTGTGGGATTACTTTTCCTAAGCAGTGGTAGGACAGTTAGTCAAGAGTGATGTGAGGATGGATGGAGCTGAATGCTGGGCTGTCCAGGAAGAAAAGATCTTGGTGGCTGTAAAAGACAGGAGATGGGGGCAGATGTTCACCTCCCAGTAGATAATGTCCATCCAGTCTATGTGAGCTTGAGCTACTTTGAGAAGCAGGACAGACAAAGCATTCAGTCTCTAGGTGCACAGCTGAGAAACACCCGAAACCAGCAGCTGAGTCACTCACTCAGGAAGTGAGTGACTCAGGCCACACTTTGCAGAAATGTAAAGGTAGAACGCTACGGATCCTTTTCTGTCCACTTCACAGCTATACACTGCTTTGTGTTGGTCAATCAAAGACAATCCAACAGCAAACACAGCACAGCACCATCCGAGCTCCACCTTTGTGCCAACCCATAGCCATGTCTGACAAACACAGGCTTCTAGAATGGTCTCTGGAGACAATCTCAAGCACTTTTCAATGACTCTTTGCACTATAAAGAACCATAACATCAGAAAATATCGGCTTCCCCAAAGTTTCTTACAGCTCTTATGAAATGACAGAATCTTAATAAAGATCCAACAGGACCAGACAAAAGACTTCCTCCGGGCTTTTATTCATCTGCCATCTGAACGTGGTACACCACATTTCGTCTCCTTCCAACAGACTGACTCTTTGTCCTCGCCACAGCTGATACTCACAGCAAATGGATTTAGACATGACTAAAGTGGGCAGCATGCAGTGATGTAATCGGTAATGGATATCATCTTACTCAGAGAAACTAATACAGGCAGAACCACGGGTGAGAGCCCAGAACTACTGACTGAAGCCGACACTGATGCAGACAAATTAAATAGCATCATATGGAAGAAACATATTACAAAGGGCCGACTTTTATCCCTTCGCCAGTTATTAGGTAGAAATAAACATCTATCGAATGCCACATTATGATGTCAATATGAGCTGCACTCCACGCAGATGTTGGTTTTTGATGTGCGCCATATGGCTCACCTCTCAGGGCAGTATATGCATGCCTTTAGTTTTGCCCTTACCAACCTTTCTATTACCGTATTTTTCGGACTATAATTCACACTTTTTTTTAATAGTTTGGCCGATCCTGCGACGTATAGTCAGGTGCGACTTATATATAAATTTTAAATGGTAATAAATATTGAGCAACATGAACCAAGGAGTAAATACTACCGCCTATAGCCACAAGAGGGCTCTCTATGCTTACAAAAACTATATGCTGCTCCTGTGCAACTTAAAAATTTAATAAAAACATTAACTTATAGACAACAAAGACTGAACACACGTATGTTGTTTCACCGTTTCAATACGCATTTACGCAGCGGAGCGTTGCATGATGCAGCTCAAAGGGAGAGCTCAGACCGCAACAGAACCCTGTTATCGGGCCGTCCGTGAAGCTAATAACAGCTAGCGCTAGCTTACAGGTCCGCTGTCCAGGCGTTTTCTAACTTTGCTGACGCACGTCAGCTTAATCTTGCTCTCAAACATCCGTGTTGTACTGTTAGCTTAGCACGTAGCACCGCTATTTTCAGGGTGTAGTTTCAGCGTAACGGGCTGTTCCACTGAAATGCACTGGCTAATTCACCCCATTCATCCTCCCAGGTATGTTCCATATTATTCAGCTGGTTGTGGATGCAGCTGTGTAATTTAATACATTGGCAATTTATTAAATTGCCGTTTTTACTCGTGGATTGTGTGAAATACATTACTAAATAAATGCGTATAGTCCGGTGCAACTTATATATGTTTTTTTGCTCTTCATGACAAATTTTTTGACTGATGCGACTTATATTCTGGAGCGACTTATTCTAAATTTCTAAACTATGGTGTCCAAATGTTACTGAAGTTATTCTGTGATTGTGAAAGGATTACGCCATGGACAGAGCTTCCCCTGATCCAAGGGGGTTTTGTTGTGAGCTGAGGCTTCCACTTACATGGCCGCTCGCTGTTTGTAGACCTCCACCAGGCTGCTCAGGTCGTTGATGTCCACCACGGGGGGTCTGGCGGCCACGGCGTGCGGCTGCACCCTCCTGTCCTGCGACTCGTTCAGATATGACACAATGCCGCTCAGCTGCTGGCCTTCTTTGGCCTGCCGGTAGCTCTTCACCAGATACCTGCACACATGAATATTGTAGATGCTCACACACAAGGATTGTGAAGCTCAAAAATACATCCAGGAGATCCTGAAGCAAGATGGTCTTAATAAGACATTCTGTGGCACATTTTTATGCTTTTATTGTGTCTAAGGACTGTTGTTTTCTTAATCGGTGTCTGATCTGTCCAGGTGAAGGGACGGTTTAGTGTTACAGCATCAAACGCTGATATTCAGCACCACACGAGAAATACTAAATTAAAGGCTGTTTGGAGAAACACCCAACATAGCTGAAAGCCACTGGTGTCTACATGAGGACAACTGCACACCATTCAGGTCTGTGGTTCTTTTTCAGAGAGCACTGCAAACCGTGTATCCTGTTTCATTCCCTCCCATTCACTACAGCTTTTGTTCTTTCTCTGTGAACACCATGTTCAGGTATGAGCTAAACACCAGTGGGGACATTTCTGGAACTGCGGGTCCTCACTGGCAAACAAAGCCCCTGGAAAAGACCGAAAATCATCCGGGAGCTTTCTGAAACTGATCTGCTGACCTTTCCAGAGCTAAGGACCCAAAGCCGCCACCATCATGAAGCACATCCTCATGTTTGTTATGACTGAGGGTGGAGCAGTCCGTGTCTCCACCAGTTCCTGTGTAACCGTAAACTGCTGTGTGGCTGCATGTTGACTAGGGATGCACCGGTATGGAAATATCATCATCAGACATCGATGTCTGATATTACTTTGCTTCTTATGTCCCATAACTGATATTTACCGATGTGCGTATGTATATATAAATGTACCAACACACATTTACATTTCTGGGATGACCAAAACTTGCACAATTTTGTACCGACTGAAAACAATGCAGAGGTTTTTAATGTGGGCTATAATCTAGACTTACATGATGCTTTTCGTATATCTTCCATTTATACCGTGAAAAATGACCACAATGCTCACATTGCCTCTCTGCTTCATTTAAAAAACCCAAGATCCCGGCTGCAATGTGTTACTGTCACTGTCACATGTCCTAAAAAATATATAAATGAATAAATAAATAGAATGACCACCCCATCCCCTGCCCCTCTCGAAACACTGGCGCAAAGAGCAACTGGATGGAAATAAACAGATTGTTAGTATCAGCCCAGTTTTACCTGTCGGGCCGATACCGATGTGTTAAAAAATGACTGACACTGGCCGACATATCCTGACTGGCTGGGAGCGTCATGGCTGTGCATTAGGCTGAGCGGCACGTCACCTTGCAGTCTGCAGCATCATGACCGTGTTCTCGCCCTCGTAGGTGCAGGTCGGCGTAAACTCAACATAAATATCTGGCAAGGCGCTGCTGCGGGAGTAGCCGTGGCCGCCGCACGACATGCGGCACACTTCAATGGCAGAGTTGGTTTCCCAAGTGGTGAAGGCCTTCAGGCCCGCGGAGAGGGCATGGAGCTGTAGGATGGGAGGGAAAACAAGGTCACGGAGATTCAGCTTACGATCAACAATTATTCAATACTTGAAAGACACCCAGAGCTGCTTAATGGTCCTCTGCTTTGTTTTCCTGCCCATCTCTAATGCAGGGAGTGCACTCTGCACCATTCCCAAGGCTATTCTAACACAAAGAGCCAGACTTGAATTGGTTTATCTTATTTTCCCACACCGATACCATTTACATTTCATTGAAATCAGCTTTGAAGCCTTTGCATAGTTACGGTAATTGTCCCCACAGTATAAATTTGCCTCCATTCTTGCAAAGGCACAACAGGTTTTTTTGTTGTATGTCAACTAAAAAAAAGTGGCTGACTAACTATAATATCTGAGTACCGACAGTCAAACAGAGATCAGTACTTTCTTTGAATGAAAGGGTTCGTTTTGAAGAGCCGTTCCACAACAGGTCCGTACCTCTGGCAGCTGGCTGAAGTCCCCCTGGTTGATGTCTTCAGAGATGCGGTGGTATATCTCCGTCATATACTGGCCAACAAACGTGAAAGCATAGGCCATGGCCAGCAGAGGAAAGAGCTTGTACTGCTGCGTCTGATAGTCCAGGATCTGAGGCTCTGGCTCTCTGCAGGTTGGTAACACACGGGTTAGACATTTCCTCGCAGGAGGACGTAGCAGATCAGACCACTAGAAAACCACAGCAGTTTTCACTTCCTGCTTGAAAATTGATCCAGAGCAGATCCCCTTTTTCAATGTTAACAGTCTTATCCCAGCGTGATCCAAAGATGGGGACCGCTCAGTCGCCCGAGGACCTGTCTAGACTGAAATCATGACTGGGCCAACAAGTGGCTCTGAGGCATTCAGATTTGCCTTTCAGGACAGCAGAGAGTCAGTAGGTCCAGATCCAAGCTGCTGTCTGGTGCTGCGAGTTGGCTAATTCCAGCGTGGTTCTGAAGGCTGTAAACACCGTCTTTCCAACTCTCCCCTTCCAGATTAAAGTCAGAGACTACAACCTGAATTAGGTCATAAAACCTTCCCTTTAGGCTCCTGAGAGGCCTATAACCTCCTGATAGCTCTGAGGGTTTTCTCAGATTAGTGTAATTCTGCATGTTCTGTAGAGTTTCTGTTTGTTTTGTTGGATAATTTTTGCATTATTAATATTGTTGTTTCATCCGTTTTTGTTTAGCAGTAGTGAACCAATATTAGCTGATTCATTTTGTGATTGTTTCATTTATTGGCCCTCGTCAATCTTTCTGTTCTGATGTAGTGATTCATGTTTGCATTGATCGCAAAGAAATTCTAATCATGACACATCCAGAAATATTTATTTTTCCTGAAAAGGTTTGCTTTCCTTTTCAGATTCTGTTCAGGCCATCTGTGAGACTAGTTAAAATAGTTAAACGTAGTTTAACTGTGCTGCATGGATTACATAACATTACATTTACAAGTTGACCAACTTTCTATTCCATTAGTGAAGCCAGCAGAGTATTTATGTCAACTATTAGGGTTGCAGGGATCCTACCACTGTTCATCAAGAAAATAACTTAAGGTTCCTACAGATTTTTAATTTCAAACTTCTGGACTTTTTCTACACATGAATTTCTAGTTTGTACAATAGTATAAAATATTCACCCTGCACTGCTATTTATAGGTTCTACTATAGATTCCACAAATCATGAACACAATGCTTAAATTGGCTTTCCGTTTTCAGACTTTGATATTTCACTGTTCTGTTGGCATCTGGACTAACTTAGACCGGCTTTATTTCTCAAGCCTATTACCCAAATAACAACTCACGTTTCAAACTATAATTGCCATCACTTAAAGCACAATTTCTGAACTTTAGCGTATTAAGTAATATTAAAATTTCCATCCCTCTAAAAACATGAAAATGAGACATACCATGGGAAAATTCTAAAGATTTTCCATCTTCAAATTTATTTCCCCAGAACTGGAAAACGATCCAAACACTTCCCTTCTTTTCTGGACTTTTCAAACAGAAGAGGAACTCTGAAATCTTTTTGAGCACATATGGTTTTGAGGTTGGAAACCCAACTTTTGTGTGTGTGAATAATAGGTTAAGTCAGGGGTCACCAACATGGGGCCCACAGGTACCAGGTAGCCCTCCAGGACCACATTATGGTGTCCTCAAGTCTGTTAAAAAATAGCACAACCCTCCTGTGAGCTGCATCTAAAATCTTATGTTATTTAGTTGCTCTTCCTTTTTAAATCATACTTGTACTTACGTAGATTCAAAATGAATTAAAAATTTTTTTTTGTTTTGTTTATATTACATAAAGTTAAGGTGAGCTCTGACTCTTTAGTTCAAAGGTCAGTACAGGTAGCCCTTCATATGACACAGAACCAATGAAGTAGCTCTGTTTCTAAAAGGTTGGTGACCCCTGGGTTAAATAAACGTAAAGCGAGTTCTGCCTCATTCTACGTGAACCCACTGAGGCCCATTCTGTGCGGCAGCTTGAGCTGACTGACCCCGGCCGGATCTCAGACTGGTGACGGACGGCGCTGTAGCGGATGGCGATGGTGCAGGACTTGGAGAGGGCCCGAGCCGACTCCCCGACAATCATTGAGCGCACAAACACCATGGTGCCGTAGGTCAGCTTGGAACTGGGTGGCTTCACGTAGGTCCCGTCTGGCTCCACCTGGTGGCGACACAATGTCACGTCAGAACCGCTCTGAATGGCCCAGAATTTCTACACCTTATAAATCCCTACGGTTAATCTCCTTACAGAATCCTGATATGATGGAAACGGTTTATCTGAGGTTATATCTCCACAGCTCTTTAATGCTGGCCTAGTGTGTAAACGTTCATTTTATCATCTCCTCAGTAAGATAACCGGGTTCTAAAGTAGTCATCTTACCTTTGAATACTTCATCAACATGTTCTCTCGAGGAATCCTCACGTTCTCCAATTTCAGGAATCCATTATCAACCTCATTAAAGCCGAACTTGGGGCCAATATCACCAACAACAATACCTGTGGGTGACAACCAGATAAGTAAATAGCAACGAGTGACAGGATTGTGTTATACCGGCCCCCCAGAGAGCGCGTCTACCTGGCAGAGGTTCATGGGTGGTCATGTCACGGATGGGGACGATGAAGGCGTGCAGACCGTGGCGATTTCCCAGACTGTAAAGCTGGGCTAGGACGATGGCGTGGTTAGAGGTCTTCCCAACTGGAACGGCAGAGACGGAGAGAGGATCATTCCCGTTCTGTCCCGCTGTCGGAGTTACAGGAACTCCCCCCGTTTGATCGCAGGAATGCCACCAGCATGCATATTAGTGACTTCTGAAAGCGGAGACGCGGCATTGGGCTTACGTCCTCCAGGCCACCACTTGATGGAGCTGACGGTGGGACTGTTCAGCACGAACTCCTGCGTGGCGGGGTCGTACGTGGCCGTGGTCTCCAGCCCTCTGAGGTGCGTGCCTGCATTCAGGCGTCACCGCAAAGCCCGCCAGGCGCACACAGCCCGCATGTGGGGAGGACACGCAGAGACACAAGGGTTAGGAGAACAGCAACGTGCCGACACGTTCTACAACTACAGTTACACAGAAATAAAATGATATATAACTGGGTAACAACCTGCTCAGGCCACGACTTTAAATTCTCCCACATGTTGTATCAGAGTCAATTTCAATATAAAAAGCCAGTTCTGTTTTTTTTTATTTATTCATTTATACTAAAGACACAAAGGAGTATAGCATCTTGTAGTGTTTGACAGATCTCAACACATCGCTAACATTCATTCAGTGAAATGAACGCCACGCCCCGGCATGCTGTCTGAGCTGCTCTGCAGACAAACTCACGTCCCAACAACTCTTAAAAAGCCACAGGGTGAAGGAGGGGGAGAGAAGGCTCGACTAAAGCGGGAACAGACGCAGGCGAGGGGTCGCACTAACAGCTAGTTGGTATTCTAGAGGGGCAGCCGTAAAATTGAAGGGAAGAAGCACACCTTCGGTTTTTAGTAGCTGTGGATAGAGGCATGTCCGCTTCAGAAACTTAAAGCTGGATTGTTCTCATGTGGGGCAGAGAACACAAGCCGTCACACGTTAGAATGACTCTGTGAGTCAGTGTAAGCCCCGAAACGTCTAACAGCCGTCCCCGAACTAAAAAGCTTAGCCCCTGCCCGTTTTCAGCTGCTTCTGGAGAGCGATGCTACTTTAGGTGCCTTACAGCATAGAGCTGGACGATGATTCAATGACAATATATATCAATTAATAGACGTATATCGATGATAGAAAAAAAGGGTCAATAAAAAGTTTAATAGAAGAACAGTTTTCTTTCCTTTTGCATTGTAGCCTATCATGTAGATTAATACTAGTCATTACATCCATCCAACCAATCACAGACCGAGAAACGCTCCGTCACCAAGCTCCGCCCCCTTCAAAGAGTTCAGAGAGCACATGTTCTATTTCATTTTTTAAATACTTGCAGTTTTGGTAAAAAGTTGGTTGAATAAAGGGTTGAGTTTGAATTTAGTGTTTGTGTGTCTCTATCTAAAAATAAGTTGCTAAGCAACAGCATAAAATAGCCAGGGCTGCACTTAAAATATATGTTTTGGATTTGTTGATAATTATCGATCAATATCATTTCTATTTCATCTATATGCTTTTTTTTCCTATATCGTCCAGCCCTATGCTCTGGGTGGTCACAGCCTGATTAAATGATGCTCAGTATTGTTAACAGGATTTACAGTTTTCTTTATTTTATCTTCTAAGACCCAACCTTGCGAACATCCCGAGAGTGGGAAGTGTTCAAAGATCGTTAAATATCAAAGCAAAAAAAACGGCTTTTTGTCAAGATACCTGCAGCAAACTGCAGGTCGGATCAGACCCAAACTCTTAAACACCAACTCTGATGTCATGGAGACTTAGCATCTTAGGCCCACCGAGAATCATCCCATATTTAGAGCCATCTAACCAGACAGTGGCCTGTGAAAACAAGCGTGGCGACTTAGGCGGGTCTGTTTTCATTTTACCGTGGCCGATCTCGGTCTGAGCGTAGGTGCCGATGATCTCCAGGTTCCAGGCGGGCATGAAGAAACGGTCCATTTGAGCTGGGGTGGCCTGGTTGAGCAGGGTGGGCAGGAACATCGCCAAGTGAAGGTCCAAGGGCGATGGCCTGCCGGGGTGCACACAACTTGGCCACGCAAGACAGAGAAAGAGAAGCAGGGGGGAAGGGGGGGGGTTGATGTGGACAGATATCAGCGATGGACAGAAGCCGTCCCATGGAAAGTTTAAACAGGTGAATAAGAGAAAAAGAATCAAATGTTTTTATCCCCAGAGGAGGGATGTGAATGATTGGCGGGGGGGGAACAGAGGGGTTGTGAAAGCAGACAGCAGGGGGGAGACGTGACAAAGACAAAACAGCTTGTGAGCATCACATGCATATTGGGATAGTTGATTCAAGCATTCAAGTGTCATTTATCATTTATGAAACTGTTCGCCTTTGCTCTCCATATAAAATTATCTTCAGCATGTATAGAATTACACAATGCGGATTGTGCTTAGTTTGGGTCAGGACTTTGGTCTAGAGTGGTCCTGAAGCAAACCAACAGCGTTAGAAAACCCCAGGTCGTCAGTCCAAAGCGTGGAAGAGCAGCCGCTCCTGTTCTTCTCCATTCTGTCATAGAAGCAGGCAGGAGGGCCGCTCTGGCCTACTTTCAGCCATTCAGATTAAAAACGCCTCGCTGGCCTCCCCCGCTCACACAATGCCGCCTGTTCACTTCCTAAACCCCGCGATTCCTGGACTCCCAGGATCCCAGCCGCCGATCCAAGGACGGGGCTGAGCTTATTCGTACGAATCATTTGAAGCTTTTCCATGATTTGTGAGAGATGGAAATCAATTATGACACACATTGATCAGAATACACATGAGCGCCATCATTGGTGGATGATTATAATAGGGAAATGTGAGAGCAAGGAGGGTGAAAGTTGTGCTAAATGGTGAGGTGAGTGGGTTTAAGGAAACCTAATGCTAGAAGTTAGTTATCCGTAAAGCAGGATTATGTTAGCTCTACAACGGATGAATTTCAGGACTCTATGTGGCTGGACGACCATCCATCATGTTAAGGCTCTAATTAGCCATTCTCCACGACATGATTCAGATCTGTCAAACACACAAGAACCTCCCATTTCTCCCCGTGGCACTAAGCTATTGTCTATAATATCGTTGCACTACCAGGTTTTGCCTTTTAACCTTACACAAAAAGCCATTTTCTGTCCGAGGGCCTCGTGAATCTATGAAGTAAATGATTATGTTTGCGCGTCCAGGACTGACCGTGACCCAGCTCAGTTTGGGCATATGTGCCCACAGCCTGGAAGGACTCTGCCAGAGACAGCCACTTGTTGGCCTGCTGAGGGTCGCACAGGCTGCGCAGGCTCGGGAGGAACATGGTAAAGTGCAGCCCCAGGGCTTCGTGCTGGTTGCCTTGAGCCATTCTGGGTGAACGGGAGTTGAAGCTCAGATTCACTTTTTGTCCAATCAACAGACAACACACACATCCCCTGATATTAAAAGGAGTCCGCTGTGAAGCTAAAGTCAGGCTTTGACCAACGTTATTCCCGTCTGATGTGGAAAGCCATTAAACATGGCCCCCGCCACTCTGTGAGTTTAACATGCCAGCTGCTAAAGTTGTACAGGAGACGGAGGAAAACAGGGCGCATCCCACTTACTGAGTCTGATAGTCTGGCCCGGTCTGCGCCCGCTGATGATGCAATGACGGCTGTGATGCGATATATTGTGCAGCTCTATATTACAGTAGAAGCCTTACCACAGTTCTCATGAACCTTCCCACATTTTTCAGGTTGCAACCACAGACCTAATGTATTTAACACCGAGGGTGAGAGTCCGTCTGGGTATAGGGGCTCTCAAACTTTTCATGGCCAGGGACCCCTTATTAGCAGCAGTCATTTTTCCAAGGTTCCTATTAGATTCCGCTGATAGTATTTTTAAAACATCCTTTTGTATTCTTAAATACATTCGGAATTATGTATGTTTTTTAAAAATATATATTAAAAACACCTAATATTAGAGATTTGGTGGAGATTAGACACCAAACCCGACGTAACTGTTGTCATACTTCCTAATTTTAGCTGATTTGGCTTTTACCTTACTTGATGAAGTGGACGCAGTTAAATATTTGTCACATTGTGCTCTGGAGGAGCTGCAGAGATCCACAACTGAGGTGGAGAGTCTGCTGACAGGATCACTGTTGGTTAAACCTCCATAAATCATGCCATGACCAGAGGTCTGCTAGAAGAGAGCCATTCCTAAATACAGCTGCAGGACGTCACATATGCAGTTTGCAAATATGTGACAGAAGGTGCTTGGGTCAGATGAAAAAGAAAATACTTTTTTTTTTGGCCAACATTGAAATGCTACATGCGGCTGTAAGGTAAGACCCGCTGTGAAACGTGGTGCTGGCAGCAGCAGGCTGTGGGTATCCTGCAGCAAGGACATGAAAAGCAGGTCAGAGTTGAAGTGAAGATGGATTTAAGTATTACTAAAGCTTTATTTAACCAGGAAAGTAAGCAGTCTCTTTTTCAGGGGAGACCTGGATGCAGCTGAATACAGGGTAGCTGTAGGCTGCAGAAGACTGAGGTGAAGCTCCGCCTTCCTGCACATCAACGGACCTAAGCATACAACCTGAGACACACTGGAATGGACTAGATCTGTATTCATGTGTTGCAATGGACTGACCACAATCTAGACCTAAATTAAACTGTGTCAATGCTTGAGAACTGAAGTTTATGGATCATCTTCATCCGATCTGTCTCAGCTTGAGCCTTTTTGCAACAAAATAAATATATAATGGACGGCGTTTTCAGTCTCTTCGTGTGTAAAGGTGACAGAGACACACCCTGAAAGACTGCGAGCTGAAACTGCACCACAACGCTGACGGCACGCTTTTCTGATTTGCATCTTATCTTCCGTCCACTCTGACGACCATGCACCACTTTATGTTGGTCTATAAGGTCCCAAATAAAGCACATTAGCGTCTGTGGTTGTAACATGACTTATGTGAAAAAGCTCAATCCTTTAGCCGGGCATTGCATGAACTGCACCACTCTTGACTGTATTAAGTATTATAAGCTGGCAGCCTGTACAGCCTTTGCCCCACTCATAATCTCTTCTGAACTTTGTTCAGACCGTGTTTGCTTGTTTTAACCCACAGAAGACTCCAAGGACCTTTTTTTTTTTTTTTTATTCACCCGTGTGAAACCTTCCATGTCAGATTCAAGCAACAGTTTGACCACTAAGTGTTTTATCGGAGCTGCTGGACATCTGCAGCCAACCTTCTGACTTACGTGATAAAACCTCCTGCCTAAAGCTCAACCTGCAGTTTTATACAGCAGTAATATAAAGTACAGTCAGGGTAGAGCTCAGCACACTGTGATCCTGTCTATAAAACCAGCAGACCACTCATTTTTCAAAGAATTTCCCTAAATAGACTTGGCTACGAACAGCCCTGAGCTTTTTAGTGTAACGATTAAACGGTGAGTGTAACTCTGGCATCGTGTTCTTGCAGGTTGTCGGGGCCGCGTGCCAGCGAGCCGTTTTGCCCGCGTCACTTCTCCCTCTCTGCGTACCTCTTGTAGTAATAGATCTCCTCCGGGTCTGCGATGCCATACTCTCGGAGCTTCAGGACCATCTGGGCACTTTTTCGGACCGCCTGGTCATAGCGCTCACTGCGAGACAGGAAGTTTGGGTCCTCCTCGTTGAAGTCTGGGTCGCTGAAAACCAGCGACTCTACACAAGACACAAAATATAAAAACTTTACGTCCTACGTGTTATCAAGGCAGAATTTATTCAATAGGCGAGTGGAGGAAATTATTAGTAGGAAAGCCATATTTTGTAATAAATCACGCTCATACAAAAGCTGTACTGTGGCGCACTAAGCGCCTTTTTTACTTTTCCAAATAAGCCATTTGTTTACAGTAAACTTCAGACAGTTAAAAGTTTGCATTTACTTTTTAACTGAACAACAGCTGACATTGCTATTTTCTAAAGTGGATGCAGATATTTTAAAATTTTATTTGATTGAGTTGTTTTGTTTCCCCGGGTGTCGGTTTAAAAAAAAATTAATAATTTTAATTTGCCCGAGAGTTAAAAATGTTCTACTTTCCTTTTGGCATTAATTAGGGATCTGTCTAATATCATAACTGGACTTTTTGTCTGGTTTTGTTCTCTTTCCCATTCAGTACCTCAGCAGATAGTCCCAATAACCAGCTAATATCGTCATATTCGTGTTAGCGATAAGCACAAAGGAAATACAATCTGCATCAACTCAAAAAATGTATTATCGGGCTTAAATAGCGAGTCTTTATCCCACAATTGCTTAAGTATAACTATCAAAAACATAATAACAAGAAGAAGAAGTGTCACAATTATTTTCACTTATTTTGTGACATGTTAGCAAAAGCAATTGTATTTATTTGTTGTCATTAAAAGCAACTAAAACTTTTTGTACTTTTTGTTTCATAATTTGAGATTTCTAAATTTCTTTCCCACATGCTGATTCCCATTTTGATTAACGATGATTTTTTTTATTATTAAAATGTTTTATTTAAGAAGCCATAAAAGAGAAACTTGTGCTGCAGACCCTTGGATGAGGAGGTAATGATTTTAGATCCAACAGGAATTTAATCCTTATCCTCATATCTGAGTCCCTGACGCCAGTCTGATTCATAGAAACAGTGAAGTCAAGTCCCTGAATCGACTCAAACTTTCTGGTAAATAACAGTAAAAAAAAAAAAAGTGACATTTAGATCTAAACGCTGTACTTTGATATTACATGTCACTCCACCCAGGTTTCCTCAGGTTGGGTTCATCCAGGATGCAGAACACAAAGGTAATCATGGACTTGACATCTCGCTAATGAATAAACCTGGACACAACAAATCATTCCTCATTTCTTGCTGTACTACTGGTTTAGCCTGGCCTACTTTAGTAAAAATGACTGGTGGATAAAACTAAAGCCGATTTTTCCCCCGAAACATGCTCGATCACCGTGACATGAGAAGCCATATAAACAGGACTTTGCATGGGACCTATAGGAGGAAGTATTTCACAACACTTGAAAAGGACACACAGCTGGAACTTAGGATACGGTTAAGGAAAATGTTAGCAAGCTCTGCAGAAACAGTTCGCTTAAATTACTCTGGCAACTTCTCCTCACACGAAATAAGATTAATATGCACAACAGCAGCTATTCAAAACTAAATACGACATTTGAAGCTGACCAATTTCTCGTCTTCTTTTGGTCTTCTCCAGGCCGCCGTCCAAAATGTACGTCAGCTTTTCGACGTCAAACGACGCCTCTTGGCGCTCTCGTGCGATGTCGGGATTCATGGCTCTGCTGGCAGAGCGAAACCCAGGTGTCTGGGCACAGAAAAGAAGCGAAAAGGGGCTCGAATAGCTAGCAACCCTCCAGTAACCCGATGGATCCCCGGCGATGCCCTTTCTGCGCAGCCGCAGAGAGGCGCGCACAGGAAAGTTACGTGACATATATCCCGGAAGTGCTGCTGTTTCTTTTTTTTCACAGGGGGGGAGTTCACTGATAGATGAACTTCTATATACTTATTAAACATGTCGATGCTTCCCCCAGCCGCAGTGTTTCGTTTCCCCTGGGAAGTGAACTCCGTGAAGGAAGGAGAATCAGTGCGGACATTCGGCAGGTCTGGATCTAGATGCTGCAGGCCATGGCCATGTTTCACCTCATGATGATAGACTAATGACCTGTCCTGGGTCAGAGTGTACCTGGGTCGGCTGCAGGGCTTTGTTCGTTGCTTTTATTTATTTGTAACTTGAGATTCTTGCCCCTTTTCAGGCTTGTCTGTTACCAGCCAGATGAATCCAGGGCCACCCTGACAGCCCAGCATGCGTCCAAAGAGCACCCTGTGCTTGTCCACACACAGTTTGTTGAGCCATTTAACCCAATCATTGGAGCCCAGTACCTGGTTTTGGGGGAGACAGAAAATTATGAAGGTAAAATCCCCCCCTGTGATGTCGTTTGGTTTCGAGAGGATCTCACAGACACATGCAGACAGATTTATTGGCACACACTGTAAAACATGTAAACAAAATCTTACAACAAATAGATTGCACACAGAAAATTGTATAATTTTCTATTCATTTTTTAAATTAATTAGATTGTAATGGACTTTGTGAACTATCCAGAATTCTCGATGACCACTTGACATAGGCACCAATCCCGTGGTATACCTACTGCCTTAGAAAATCTGTTGTATCTTTCCTCAGGCCTTCTGAAAAGGAGATTATCTGATGAGATCAGTGTTCGCATTCACAAAGATTCCTAAGACGTAAAGTAGCTTAGTGACCTCATTTTAGGAAAAACCTTAGGATTTCCCAAATTCAGGCCTTAAGAGAGCTCCTAAAGTGAAAAGATGTGAGGTTAAGTGATGGCAGGAACAGAGAGAGCTGTTTGGCTGGTCCACCTCCTAAACAGTGGTAGAAAGGAGCACATAAACTTCTTTAACAATCATACAATTATTAATGTGTAGATAAAATAATTTTTATCCCCATAGATTGTTGTTGAACGCTAAACTGGACTCTGCATATCATTTGCATCCTTATTTGGCACTACCAACTTTGCCAAACTTCTATTATCCTTTTAAATAATACACAACACAACGTTTACTGCGTTTTTGCACACATTATTTGCACTGCACCATACTTTTCTATACAAATGCCTTTTTGCACCATTATCTTTGCACATAAACAATGGTTGAACATTCTTCTGCACACTGTTCTTGCACACTGTTTTTCTTCTGCACCGTTACATCTGATCACTGCTGCACTTTATATTGTATTGTAATGTCGCCTTATTCCACCTGCAATCCCATTACACTGTCATAAGCTGTATGCAACTAAATTTCATTCTGTATGCACTCTGTACATACAAAATGACAATAAAGTTGTCTAAGTCTAAGTCTAGAGGGAAATTAGTTTGGGCGCCCAGACGTAATTTGATTGAGGATAAATGAATATTAGGAAAAATATTTAATAATCTTGAATAAAAAGTGGAGAAATTTACAAAGTATATTATATAAAAGAGGTGAGAAAGAATTGTCTGTATTGCATGATAATGTCGGTTGCCTAAGTGGTCTTGAGGTTTGCTTATGTTAATGCCGTCTCCTCGCTTTCGATTGCCGTACGGAGCACATCTCACTTTTCAGGCTGGTTCGTAAAAGCACCAAGACGGCAGAAAAATAAGAGGCATAGCCCTACGGCATGGCGCTTCAAAGTCCATGTATTTGCGCTGTGATCCAGGGACCGATTTACCTTTCAACACTCCTCTATTCTCCTCCCAGAGCTATGCGGACTGATGCGCCGCTGTTCGTTTTTATCCACCTTCTTTTCTCCATTTAATGTCAGTCGTTTTGCCAAATACGACCGCTTCATACAAGCAGGCGATCCCAGTAAATTGCTGACAGGTGTGAGCGCATTAATATCAAATAGATAAAGTAATACTATGACTGGAGGGTAAATATAACAATAAGCAAATCAAAAGAATTATGAAGATGTAAATAAGGTACATTCAAACATTTTGAAGCTGCGTGACAATTTAATTTTGCTCAATTTCATCATCATGACACATTTCTTAATCCAGTCTAATTTCTCTCCATTGATTACTAGGAGATCATCTGTGTTGTTGTTTCTTGTACTATCAACCAATCACAGCTCTTGAAAGACAGTGTCACACCTAGCAATGGGGTCAGCCACACCTCCTCACTAAGACAAAATTTCTGTCGTCACTTACTAAAAATCACTCTCAGCAGTGATCTGAATCAAGACTTCATGTAGGAACCTTTAGGCTAATATAGGAGCTCTCTGAGAGACTCTGAGAATCTTTGTGAATGCGGGCACAGATGCTTTGGAAGCTCTCTTCATATCACTGATGCTGTGGAATGCAGCTTATTAAAAATAGTGTTAGGGACAGCCTTTTTGAACATCCGAACTTTATTTGTAGTTACTTAGAGGCACTTAGCTTGATAGCAGGATTTACTGACCCATATTCAACATTAGCTAGTGTGTGGTGGTTTGTTGTGGACACAGAAGCCTCCTGTTATAAGAGAGTGTGCACACTTATGCAGCAACAATATTTAAAGTGACAATGTTTAAGTAATTTGGCTTTTAATTAGCAAACATTAAGTATTGCTTTTATAAATGCATATTTTGCCAAAGTGTAAAAACGTCACAGCGTTCTCATAGCTCAGAATTAGTTGTTTATTAATACACAGGTTGATGCACCCACTGGGAGGCGCCATGTTGCGTCGTTATTTCTGATTTCAGAAGCCGAAGGGGGACAAACTTGCCAGCCTTACTCGTTTTCTTATCCGTCATCTATATGAAGACGTGCTGTCGGTGGAGGAGGAGTAGAAAACAAGCAAAGACAACCGTAGATCATTCTATTTGCAGTTTTCTGTTGAAATGGAGGACCATCCTTACTCTTTGCCCAGCGAGAGGGAATAGAAAGGTACCAAGCAAAGAAAAAGGTGCAGATAATCCACACCAGGTGGAGATGATTCATGAGGGAGCTGGGATTAAAAAAGGATGTGGAGGTTGCAGGCTTTCTGCTGGACAGGTTAGTTAATTCAATATAACAGTGAAGTTAATTTTTGCCGTTATGTTAGAAACAGGGCTGTGTAGAGCAGCAGCTATTCTGTCCTCCTGGCAGAGTCGGTTGTTCGTCTTATGGTCTCCCTCTCAGGGAGCATGTGTGTATGCGGAGGGATATTTGAGCCAGCCAGCCCATGGTGTCCGTAGTGCAGCAGCGAGAGTGGGTCCCTTTACCTGTGTTTAAAAAAAAAACGCTTATTTTAGAGCCCAAATAAGCGACTGCATGTTTAGAAACGAGCCCAATATAAGTTCAGTCAGTCCATTTAGAAAAAAATCAAGCAGTCTTGATTTTCCCATGGTGACAGTAGCTATTAGCTAGCAGTAGCTAATACATGGAGGACATGTTGCCTTTGTTACATTCATGATGCTCTAGTTTAACGGCAAAGTTGTTTGTAATTAATTTAGCGCACCACTAGATGGTGGGCCAGTGTGAGAATCTTACACTTTGGGGCAAGTTTTTTTTTTTTTTTTTTTTTTTCCCATTCAA
The DNA here is from genome assembly GCF_011125445.2 of Fundulus heteroclitus. Classification (NCBI taxonomy): domain Eukaryota; kingdom Metazoa; phylum Chordata; class Actinopteri; order Cyprinodontiformes; family Fundulidae; genus Fundulus; species Fundulus heteroclitus. Next base: position 269,239 of record NW_023396604.1, read on the forward strand.
AGACTGTAGCTTTTCATTTGGTTTCTGCAGGTTATAGTTCACACTAAAGGTGGAAAAAGTTTATAATGGTTTATCTTGGTCTAATAATTTGCATCACAAAACCTGCCACCTGGCAAATTTAAAGTAAATAAAATCACATATAGTTGCACAGGTTAAAAATTGTGTATTATAAATTCAATATCTGATTCTAATGAGACTATATTTCTTCCACACCAAATCAACCCTTCTTCCATGGCTATCATGGTCTGCTAAAACCACAGAAAATATGTGGGCTGAAGTGACGAGACGTGTGCATAAGACAGGAGTCAGGATGGTCTAGACGTGACTTTGTGAAAGGAATTTTCAAAAAGCCTTCTCTGAGTGCTCCAACCTTGAAAAAATAATATCGGAGAAAACCAAGTGCTGTCATCCTGACAAAATAGGTAAAAAAAAAAATACTAAGAGAAATACTTATTTCTAATGTTTGAGTGTTATCAAATTAAACATTGGATTTTTTTTAACAAAGATTCCCAATGTGGTATTATGCTACTCCAATAAAATAGGAATACATTTATTTTCATGTATTTCAGCAGTGATTCCAATAAATTTTTTGTTTTATATGATTCTGCATTCAGAAATTGGAAATGCAGTTTAAAATGTGCCTTACCAAAACTTTAACATAGAAAACAGCATATTTTTAAATTAAGTATATGTAAGTTTTAATTGCCTCATGTATTAAAGCATGCTGTTGATGTTTGATTCGATATAAGCACATATTTCTATTAAGAAATACATTTTTCATATTGCTTGTCCTATATGTAACTGCATTTGTAATTTTGTCGATCTCAGGTGACGTAACATTAGACACACTGTTCATATTTATGAAATTCAACAAATGTCATAGCGAGACTCTTTACCAGAGGATCCCCTTCATATCCAGTTATTTAGAATCCTATCGTTGCAGTTCAGTTCAAATTCAGTCCAATTTGTTTCACTGCAGTCAGACTGAGATCCAATTCAGTCTAAATTATATAACATTCTGATGTATAACAAAAGTTACCAAATGATAACTTGCCTATCTAAGCCCACCCAATAGCATGGAGTCATTGACTTAACAGTAAATTCCTTATCAAGGAGAAATGTAGGGAAGGGTTAAGGCTCACAAATTGTTGAAAATTGCATAGGCTATAGCAATTGAAAAGTAAGGTATAAACCTGACGAGGTGTCCATTATCAGAAATTAATGGACGACGCAGACCACTCTGAACATGGAATTAAGCAACTTATTTGTACATACATACACATTTACATATAAAGATATTTACATATAAAGGAATAGTTTTACAATTTAAATGATTTTTTTTGCAAAATAACAGTTTTGACATTTCATTTGGAAATTGATCATAATACTGGAACTAGTAAGTCAATATATCAAGAATTATCTCTTCCAATCTGATGATGATTGATGAAGTAATCAAGCACAAATGAAACTAGCAACTACTTAAGGGAATTTTAGCATTTACATGAGAAAACATTCAGAGTATGTAAAGCTGATTAAAGGTCAAACTTTATGAAAATAGACGACTCCTCCCCGGCAAAAGCTGTCACTGGAAATTTTGCAGATTTCAGCATTTTATGAATGAGAAAAAAAAGTTAAAGGTAACTGTCATGGTTTTTAGATGTCAGGACCCTGACATCTAATCTGACATTAGCTACTAGAAGCTGGTCACAGCTTCAAGTAAAAACAAATAACAGGAAAAACACAGAAGAGTCCTTCCTTTTTTGTCTGTAAACACAATGAATAGTATTTTTTGTTGATGCAGTCGATTTGGGTCCAACAGTTTTAAAGAATAAAAGGGAAAAACACAGAATTTGGATGTCTAAGTGATTACCTATTTTCATTTAATTGTATCTTCACATTTCATACCAGCAGAGTTGTAATGCTTGTGTTTGGTTAACTGTGCTCTTTTCTGGGGGCGTGTACCTTTATCGTGTACCCACATGTGTTTGTCCTACAGGGGTTGGTGTGGTGGTTCGTGCCCGTGTGCTGAACTGTGTTGACGGTGTAAACATTGCACTTCTGCAGAAGGCTGTCACTGAGCAACGTAGCTTCTTCACTGAGAGGGAGTGCAAACAGCCAGAGGTGACACCTCCAGAAGATGTAACCTGATAAAGGCCTTCATCCCATAATGCTGGCAAGGATGCAGTGCTGTTCAATGACTTTTGTATTTTTCTTAGCTTTATCAGTCAGTTTGGGACTGTAACCAAAAATCTAATAAGTTTGACAGTATCTAGTACTAGATGTTTTCATATTAAATAAAGTCTCCAGAAGACACATTGAGTCCATATGTTGTTATATTTAGTATTTTTATCAGTCTGTGTTTTTCTGTTATTCTGCAACAGCTTTTTGTGCTAACATTGTGCATGATGTAGCCTTGATATTTCATATCTTTTGAACAAATGTTATGCCAAAGCTTATGTATAAGCAATAGCTTTGAGTTATTGTCTGTCAGTCTTCCAAACCTTAAGATCTCAATGAACCTTTGCACATGTTTTTTTTTCTTGCATGGAGACTGCTTCTTATGAATTGTGCTCTTTTTGTACAGCCACCTAAGCAGACATTGATGCCAAAGCTAAGGACACACCACACCTCAAAAAGGGAACTAAAGGTAAGTCAAATTTTCTTGTAATTAATGTATTTTACCTTGATTTAAGCAGGTAAATAAGACTATTTGCCAATGGAGTGAGTATCTTTACCCCTAAAATAAGATAATTAGATATCCTGCACTTGAAATAAGATGATAGGGATGAAATGTTCCTATTTTAAGTGCAAAAATCTTATTTCATTGGCAAATAGTCTTATTTAACTGATTTCAAGAAAATTTGACTTACTTTTAGTCCCCTTTTTGCAGTGCAGGCAACTTTCAAAGTATTCATACTGTGAAAACACTTCAAAGTTAACTAACAGTGTGGTTTCAGCAGATGATCACACACTGACTAACAGCTCAAACCCTAGTGGAAACTGTCATAAGGGCAACCATTTAAAAATGCAAAAAATTCTAATTGGTGGCAGTAGTAGAAGAAATTATCAAAATTTGGACAGAAAATGTCCAAATTAAGGAGACATATTTCAAAATATTGAGAGAATTTTTCCCGCAAGTGAGGACTGTTTTTTTTTTTTTTTTTTTTGTAATAATCTTGTAAAGAGCTGGGAAGATTTTTTTTCTTTACTTATGAGATTATTATTTTGGCTGATGTTGCCAATTTGTTTGCATCTAACTTAACTTAAAATTCTCAAAATCTTTCTTGAGTACCACAAAAGGCATCCAAAGTACCACCACGAGTATTTTTGAAAACCAAGGGCCTAAAGGAACAGCCCTACTCGATGTGATCGGCATAATTGTGATAAGAGTGATGCCTACATTTGTTTAACATCTGACCAAGAGAGGTAGAGAAGAAACAGAAGTAATCCTTAGACCAAACCCTGAGGGACTCCACATTAAAAAACTGATGGGGGGAAAAAAACAAAAAACCCATGGAATCTGATGATCTGACAAAACATTCTGCCTGAAAGGTAAGATGTGAACAGAGAAACAACAATCCTCACCAGATTGTGCAACCTGTGTTAATGGTTGAGTGGATGATTTTTCCGAAAATGTAGGTAAGTCCCTTTTTGAATAACTGCGCATGCCCAAGACCATCTTACCTGCTTTTCTGCTCCTCAGGCGAATCGCGTGACAAAAATCTCCCAAAAACACTCTGGTCTTATTTCTTTCTGAAACCGAATCCCTATAGGAGGTTTAATTGTTGAAGCCAAATCTTCATGAGAAATAAAAAAAAAAAACCTGCTGTGGAGAGGAGGCGCAAGGTCAGAGGTCATAGACTCTCCCGGTCCAAGTGCTTCAATCCCTCCTTGATCAAGTCGAGGCCAAACAGAGGAACCATCTGTGTTGGGGAGTTGTGAATCATTTGAGGGCTGAGAAGTTTATGTGCAAGAAAAATATTCAGCAAGGATTCATAATTTTTGAGGGTGCACCATAACTCCTGGGTGGGTACCCTTTCCAGGAGGACATTTTCAGTTTTACAGTTTCTGAAAAGAATAACAGGTCACAGCTTTTCATAATCATCCCTTGATGATACCTCTTCTGATTATTGATCTTGCAAGTGTATACTTTGTCTTAAAATAAATCTTTTTTTACTTGAACATTTTCATATACACAACCCAACTTGTGGAAGTTTTGTTTGTTATTTGCTAAATGATTTTTATTTAAATATAAGCTTCTGTTTGCTAACTAACAAACGGCACATCCTTCCTGGAGTCACATCGTAGGGTCCATAGGGGACAAATGGGGACTGTCTGTAGAAAATATCACGAGTGGACTGGGGGACAAGCTTTCTCTAAATAAACAGACACAGGTTCCCTTCCTGGTGTTATAGTATCATGACTCTGACACAAAGGGTTCCCCTGTACCCTTCGGTTAGCACATATCTTTTTCTGATTTCTGAGGCTCTAAGCCTTAGAGTAGTCTTTATTATTTTAAAAAAAATCCCACCCACTCTAGTAAGCTTGATTGGGATTAATGCCCAGCTAGTGTATGTAGAATAGGATAAGTGAGTGACTATTTCTGGGTCTTTCAGAATTAGCTGATTTGGTATATCTCATGTGGGTTAAGTCTGACAATGGAAAAAGGCCTGGGTCAAGAATAGGGTCAAAGTTGGCAGGTTGACTTATTGTTTTCTTTTTAGGTGCTTTGGGTCAACAGCGTCGAACGATCTAATAAAACAAGGACAGCAAATTCTCTAAAGTTTACAGCCATAAAATTGGTGGACAACATAAGCAGAGCAATTTCAAAGAATTACAGTTTTAAAATAAATGTAATTCAATGAAATTGAAATAAAATAAACTGAAAATGATTTTAGAAAATACTTTGCTGTTCTAGAAATGAAATAAGTTTCAGTGGCTGAAATAAATCTTATCTTGGTTTCTTTAGTGTTGGTTGTACAACATGTTCCAAAGAGCTTGAAGAGTTTTCTCTTTAATAGTCTCATTAATAACATGTATTTTGTTGAACCATTTGGGGTATAACAGTCACAGCACGCCCTCCACCACCGACTTTATTTTATTGATTACGTTATTGGACTTGCACTGGGACCAGAGTACAAAATTTTGTTCCACCTCATGCCTGAGGTGGTGTAATAGAAACAGAATATGTCTCAGAGCACATTTGTGTTAATGCACAAAGTCAGTAAAGTTGTTGCCATGTTTCAGTAAAGAACATTAAGACTAACTGTTCTTTAATACACAATTCAAATTCAATGACTTATTTGTAATAAAACTTGGTTCAGTTGCACTATTCAAAATGGCTGGAACCTGAGCACTCCCAACCCAGGACCCTGTAAGGATATCAGAGTTTAGACAATGACTGGATGGGCAAATGCATTTACATAACACTCATAATCAAGAGTCAAATGCTTTATAATAACCATAATGTAATTTTATTCAGATGTTATTCTTGAGACATTATCAAACTATTTTGAGTTATAAGTGACCAATCAACACGGAATCAAATCAATGTTAGGAAAACCATCACATGACGTCCCACTATCCCTGATAACACAATAATATTCAAAATAAACAGCATTTATACAGTATGTTTATATTACGTTAAAAGAGAACAAACCACAACACATTTTCCTATGACTTTTGGTTAAACAGATGCAACTCAGCAGTAATCATCCTGGCATCCTGACAGTTTTATAGTACAAGTCTTCTCCTGAGTTAATTTATATAGTGTAAGTAATCAACAAACTCCATAATATATTTTATTGCCAGTAAAAAAAAACAGAAAACCCTAAATAGTAAACAAAAATTTGTTATGAGTTAACATAGGTTCACAAGAAAGCTAACACCTTAACAACATATCCAGCTCTGGCGCTGGGAATGATTCCGATTGCCAGAAAACTGTTAGCATCAACACACAAAAAAAAAAAAAAAAAAAAAAGAAAAACTGCAAGCTCTTCTGAACACGCCAGCTTTTACAATAAAAGCTGAAGAGGAAACCAATCAACCAGGCCGTAACAGCAGAAACATCAGAATTAACTGGACTAAACAGCAGCTACGAACTTCTCAAACCTAGCAAAGGAGCTAACTGTATTTCTGGCGTTTGTCAGAATTCTGTATTGACTGTGCTTCACAAGCTGCACTCATCACCCTAATTGCTAAATCTTTGCTTAATTGTTTGTTTTTTTGGTGTGTGTGTGTGTGGGGGGGGGGGGGGGGGGGGTACAAAGAAACAAAACTCAAGTAATAAATCCACAAACAAAAATTTCAGGATCTCGATTTCCAGAGAAGCCCTGGAGTTTATACGTAGGTTCATATTAATTTAGTTCATAGGGTGAGACGCTTACAAGAATTCTGATCTCCCACAAACATGAATATCACCAGTTTTTGATTGTCAGTCAAAAAATGCCTCAGCCATTTTCCACTGCCTTGTTTAACACGTACACGCCCTCAGCTAACCTGACCAACTGGCAGCACCATAAAAACGTACCCTGCAGTTTGTTGAGTATTCTATGCAGAAACTATCTCCATCTTCAATCCTTACGGTGAATGGATCCTTAAATGGCAAAATTCTACCAGGGTCTTTTTAAAACTGCTAATACCTGTTCCATCTTCCACTACATGTCCATGCAAAAGTAAGTATGTCCAAAAACAACTAATACCAGGTTCCTTGTTGCTCAAACCCGACCTGCTTAACCTTGTCCTTTCTCTGGTCTAGCTAGTTTTTGCCCTAAAATGCAACAACCGACACTTTGTCCTATATGATACTTTCTTTGCACAATTCACACTGCCTACAGCCATGGAACGACAGCCTCCATATTTTGTGCCTCCATGAAATTTCTGTTCCAACCTAGCATACTGATGCAATAATCGGTGTGCCTGAGATTAGTTTATGTGTTCTTAACTCCCAATACTAGGTCAGGAGTCTACTTATAAGTCAATCATTATGACACCTTTCCAGAACAAGCTTGACCTTCTGATTCATTTCCTCTTTGATTAAACCAATGCTCCCAAATAGTTGTGGCATTAACTACAAGAGAATCTAGAAATTTCAGTATATTGAAGAGCTGTATGTTGGAGTTTGGCCTGACCCTTTGGAGGAGGCCGGTAGCATAGGTAAGCCTGATGCTGGGTCTTTCTTACAACGCTGCAGAGCTTGCTTGTAGTTGATCTTCTCCTTTGTGATAGGGTCTATGATATCCCTTATGTATAGTTCATCATTTTGCAGATCCTTTGTTGTTGTGCTGTCAATCATTTTAGATCCAATGGCATCCAACAGAGCAACTCTGGTACCATTGTTAGGATCTACTAGCCCCCCAGTCAGGTGCTGGGCCTCCATGTATCGAATTGCTGAATCTTTTGGCATCCAGCCCTTCTGAACAGCTTCTCCCACAGACAAAACCTCTTTGGTCACGGGGTCCTCTACTCCAGTGAAAGCTTTCTCTGCATTAAGCAGCCGCTGGACTTGGCTGTCATCAATGAGACCTCTTTGTGCTGCCTTGTGAACTTTGTATCTCTGATTGTTGCTGATGTCAATAATGCCGCCTGTTGCTGCTTGAGCCTCCAATAGCCTTTGGGCAGTGGTATGGTCAATCAGTTTGCCCAGGGTGGCATTGTGGATTGTAAAGCAGGTGTTTGTATTTTTATCCATTATTCCAGCAATTGGCAGTGTTTTGGTAACAGAAGTAAGGTCTAAGGATGGAGACTTCAATGATGGATTTGGCTTTGGGGTGAATGAGTTGAATTTGGGTTGTTTGTTTTTGTCACCTGCGACAAGGAGGGCAAACTCTGAGATAGGAAACCTGCCTTGTTTGTACAATTGTAGATCATACTCTGTTAGTCTTCCTTCATTAAGAGCATCTTTGATAGGGTATTGCTTTCCACTCTTGCGATCCTGCAGAACAGATGTTTCTCCATCAGGGCCAGAGGAAGTTATCTCTTCCCAGTCACATTCTAGTTCCTGCAGATGAATGTACTGCTGGCGATCAACGAGGCCCCCACGGTAGGCATCATAGGGAGACATGTCTTTGCCAGTTTCTGGATCCAAAATAGTGATTTTTGTAGAGACATTGGTTTCTTTGGTCCTCGTCTCCCCTTGTTCCTCTTTTTGTAGGTACATCAGAATCTGATGGATTGTACTGTCTCGTTGATGAATCTTATCTTTTTCTTCCAAGATCTGCTTCTCCAATCGCTGGACATCGGACTCCATCTTAAGGCTTCTTTGTTTGTTCATCTGTGTTCTTTCACTCATCAGTCGACTACGCTGCTGGAAAGAGAGACAGATGTCATGTTTTTTTGCTTCAAGAGTCCTCAGTACTCGGGTAAGGTCATCCTTTTCCCTTAACAGGGCCTCTTTTCTCAAACTAAGAGTTTTCTCTTCTCTTGAATTGTTAGATTTGGTGTTCATCAAACTATTGATTTTGTTATTGCACCGTCTGATTTCATCCTCCATGTCTTGTCTGGCAAATTTGCTCTGAGACACCTGCTCCCTCAGGTGACGTCTCTCAGCTTCAACAGCCTGGTCTTTCTCTACTCGAACAACCTCTTTGTATACTGTCTTTTCACCTGACTTTTCTTTCTGCAGAATTTCAAGCTTGACAGTGATATTGCGGATTTCCCTCTGGAGACGCAGGATATCATGGATTTCTTTGTCTATGTCAGACCGTAAACCATTTGTCAACCTCTCTAGGTTTGGATCTCTTTCAACCTTCAGTACTTCTTCAACTACTATACTCTCCTCAACAGGAGGTGGGGCATTTTCCAGTTGAGTGATGCGTAGTCTGATCTCTCTAAGCTCAGATTCAGCTTGAATCCTTTTTTGGTGCTCATCACTCTCCCTTATGATGCGTTCTTTGTCTTCCAACCTTGTTCTTAGTTGCTGTAACTCCAGATCCAACTGACGTCGACTCATCACTTCTTCATCAAGCCTGTTACTGAGCCTGTCATGTTCCACTACTTGTCTTGTGTCCCTCTGAAGCCGTACAACCTCCTGTACCACCACCTTCTCTTCTGGTTTCTGTCTTTCCAAGAGAAGGTATTTGTGTTGGAGATCAAAAATCCTCTCCTCAGTATTTCGCCTCATTTTTGCTTCCTCACGCACAGTTCTACGCAAACGGTCAGCTTCCTTCTCGAGTAGTGGGTCAGGCTCATACTTTATTACTTCTCTGTTGACCAGTTGGGTCTCTATTTTGGACATTTCTGCCTTCCATTCATCTCTCTGTTTTCGCAGCTGTCTGACTTGGTCTTCAAGGGAGGTACACTGGCTGTCTAGGCGGTTCACCTGGTCATTTAGCCTTTGGATCTCTCGCTCGTTTTCAGGGCTTCTTTCTACTTTTACCACCTCTTGGAGAACTTCTTTGAGTTCTACCCTGGGTTTCTCTAAATGAAGGCGATTCCGATCATTGGTGACCTGCTTGATTTTGTTTTCCAGATCAGCATACTGTACATTTGAGTCTTGTATTTCTTTGCGAAGGTGCATAATCTCCATCTCTGTATTTGGGTCAACCAGGTAGATCTCATTTACAACTTCTTTCACTTTAAAACTTGGGTTCTTGTCTTGAACTTCTCTGTAGCTCCTTTGCAGCTCCATCACTTCTTGAGACAAATAGCTGTTTTCAGACCTCTCTTTCTCCAAGCTGGTCTGGAGTCTGCTAAATTCTGCAATAAGGTCAGGGTCTTGCTCAGCTGTTTTTACCTTTCTGGTGGTGGTTTTAGACTGGATGTCTGGAATCAGCTTTTCAAGTGTGTTAATCTGATTTCTTGTCTGGAAGATCTCATTATTGAGGAGCCTGCATTTATTTTTCTCCTCAGAAATTTCTGTCTCAAATGTTGTTAATGCTTTTGACATCTCTGGATCTTCCTGGCCAACTGCTCTTTGTTTGACGTGTGGTTTATTCTGCTGTAGAATTGTGATTTCTTTTTTCAGTTGGATTTGCTCTCTTTCTTTCATTCGGATTTCATGTCTCGTTCTTGCTATCTCATGTCTCATCTTGGAAGCCTCTTCATCCAGTTCAGGATCTCTTTCAAATTCAAACACCTCTCTGGTCACCATTGTAGGAGATATCTGTTCAATCGTGTCCTGTAGATCACTGAGCTTCTGGTTTACTGTCTCAATCTCTGTCTGGGTGGAGCTCTGCTTCACGACCTCATCGTTGAGCTTGTTCCTTAGCTCAGCCAGATCACTTTCCAGTTTAGGATCACGGTAGTACTGCAGTATTTCTCTCTCCTCAACTCGACCCTCACTTCGCTGACTCTTGATGGACATCATTCTGTTTATTAAGGCTTTTAGTTCTGTCTGGGCAAGAGCTGTCCTCTCCTTCTCTTCCTCTAGTTCTCTAAGCAAGCTGTCTAACTCAGAGTCATTTATTTGCTGGCTTCCAAGCTCCACCTGCTGCTGTGCCACCAGCTGAACCTTTTCTTCATTCTGCAACAGTAAAAACATGTTCATCAAATTAAAAAAAATATTTCCAGGTGATTTCCAGTGCAGCTTAATCTTTTTGATGGGTGATAGTATATCCAGTATATAACAAAAAACAAAGTTGATTAATTTGTCACCTTCAGACTTACTTGAAAAATGAGATTCCTAAACAGTCCCATGTGTCTTTGCCGTTGGGTGTTTTCTGCTGTTGCTTCTGCATAACGATTCATCAGTTTCCTTTCCTGGGATGAACGTATTTCTAATTACAGTCTTATCTTTATTTTTTTGAAAAACCTAGAAATGTGTATTATAAAAAATCAGAATGGGACCTCTTTCTCAATAGCATCAGCGAATGTGAGCATGTGGACTCTTTTTGGAAGAGTCAGTCCACCATCTTCGAGTGTACTGTTGTATTTGTTAGCATTTGCCTCATAATCCTGCAAAGATAAAAATGTTAGTTTTATGTACTTTATTTCCTTTTTTTATACATCTTTAAAGTAAATGTTCATTTTCCTTTCCACAGCTGTACAAGTTTAGAAAACAGCAGGAATGCATAGCTTTTAAAAATGTTGCTGTAAAAAATAAAAAAATAAAAACAATTTCTGAGTAGAGAACTTGTGTTGATAAGGATGGCGAGAGCTCTAGTAAATAAAAGTTTTGTAGAACACGTTTCAGGGTTATTGATTTGCTTTAGTAAACATTATACTTTTAGCAGATTCTGCCTTGGATTTTGAAGCATTTTAAACAGAACTAAAAAATGTCTGAAGAAATTTAGCAAGGTGACTACCTCGTGGTGCATACTGTACTGTCAAAAATACCAATAGGAAGTAAAATTGCGAATTTCGGCTTCCTACGGTCTTCACAGCCCCCGCAGCGGCCGTCTAAAGGTGCCATGTTAAGTCAATGGAGCATGTCCCTGACCTCCTAGGAGCCTCTTGGTAGCAGCGTTGCCATGGAGACTCACTGACAGTTGCAGCCCTGTGATACTCATCATTATCTTTATCATGTGGGGGACTGAGTATAATGTGTGATTTTAGTGGCTTTGTAGCCTTTCTGCAGCGTGTAGCAGAGGCAAAAAGGGGTTAAAAATGAATGTTTGACACCTCATAAAATAGACATGCTTTGTCCGACATGGCCCAGATTCGTTGTGGAGCTTTCTCTCTAAAGGAAGTACGGACTCTGTCAAGCAGAAGTTGGTAGGACCTTCCTAGAGCTACTTCCGGTTAGCAACATGTTAACTGTTAGCCACATAGTTGTGTTCTCCGCTCATAAATGTCATATTCTCGTCCTTTGGCTCAATTATGTGACACTCCAGAACAGCAGTCACGGAGACAGCATACAACTCCACTGTTAATTTAAATACACTAAAAAGGGCATAATGGAGTTGAGGATCTTATTATGACTTGTGCATAATGGATCAGGCATTTTGTCCACTACAGTGCACCTCCTATTTTATATTGTATTTGAAGCATTTTCCTTGGATCTTCCCAGAGGATGTTGGGGATAACTGGATCAAGTGGATCTACCATCAGTCTTTACTACTTTCAAACATTCTTTGTAGTTGAGCTGGATGCTATGGTGGTTTTGCAAGTTCTGGTCAGGTATATAGGTGGTACTTGGAGAAAAAAAGTGTCAATAGCAGTCCGATCTGGTTCTCTACATGTCCTGCTTCCTTGTATTTTGCAGGAAAACTACTGGTGTTCTTAACATATTCACTATTGTGAATTAAGCAGTCATACTTAACTGAGTGTATTAGGTACGCATAGGTAGCAGTACTCTGCTGTGGGAACCAACACCTACTATGACATCACCAAGTCAGGTACACAGAATTTTCTAGAAATTATCATATCACCTTACCTTTTGTGATAAAATTCAGTTTCTTTGTTTTACCTCATAGTGTAAAATTCTTTAAATGATGTTATGAGACTTATGCATTTGGTAATTTCTGTTCTGTTCTTACATTGAGAAGATCCTGCAGATCTTGAGAGAGGTCAACCACTCTGTCCATGTCTTCATCCATCTGCTTTAAATCCTTCATCACTCTCTTAATTGAGAAATGGAGCATACATTTTTAAAATGTTGTTTAGTATAACTGATAAATGTACCGACGAACAATTAGTTTAAAGAAAGAGTGCTTAGGCTTTTGATTATGCTTTCTTTATGTGCACTTGTGTAATGTATAATCAGAGCACGTTCGTACCTGTTGGGAGCTCTGCTTAGCGGTCACCTGTGACGGTCCATCACTGATGTTCATCTGATTGGTCGGCAGGCTGTCCAAGGAAGAGTTGAGGTATTTGCAAAGGCTCCGGAACTCCAGGTGCTTTGATGAAGCCTCTTGTAAAAGGTCATCTCTGAAGGGAGTATCACAAGCCAAAATGGGATACATGTTTTATTGGGTCATCACAGTTATCTAAGCATTTTTTCTTTATATAACATCAAATAAGAACATTTGCTTTGCTCTTCCCTGAAGGGTATATAGCAAGGCTCGAAAGGAAAGGCTCTCTAAATTATTTAGGACAACAAAAATATTAATAAAATGAACTCTTTAGTTCTTGTGTTTTAAATGTATTATTGACTCCTTGTTTTTTTTTTTTTTTTTTGGATGTCTGGGGGATGTCAGAATACCTTCATAAATAGCTGTGGTTAAGAAAAACCCAAGAATGCATAAAGTAACGTTAATTATCTGAAGTGCTCTCAGTTTGACTCACCTTTCCTTCAGCTGGTTGGTAACATTTGTGTAGCGATTGTGCAGCTGTTTGACATCGTTCCTCTGGCGTTGGATGTCAGGGCAGTACTCTTGGTAGCCGTGCCGCAGGGAGCTGCACAACTTCTCAGTCATCTCCAGATCCTGATCCAGTTTCATCATGTCACCCTGGATCCTTGCCACAGACCTCTGCTGGCGCTGAATACAAAACAGGAGCACATTCAAAATGAAATATACCCTATATTGGCAAACGTATTGGGCCACCTTGCAAATCATTGAGTCCTTGTTCCAAAGCCCTTCCCTGGACACAGGTGTATAAAATCAATGCAGACAGATTCTGTAAACATTTTTGAAAGCCTTGGTCGCTCTCAGGGGTTCTATGAACTCCAGTGATAGGATGACACCTGTACAAAAAGTCTAGCCAACAAATTTCCTGACTACTAAATACTCTACATTCAACTGTTAACGGCATTTTAACAAATCAGAAGTAACAGGAAACAACAGCAACTCAGCCATGAAGTGGTAGGCTACATAAAATCTGAGCGGGGTAGGTGGATGCTGAGGCGCAGGGTGCACAGAGGTTATCGACTTTCTGCAAGGTTTATATACGTTTTGAACAATGTCAATGATTTTGTGGGAACAGTGTGACTCTGCTCTAGTGCACAAAGCAAGGTCCATGTGGGAGTTTGGTGAAGAGCAGCTTGACTGGTCTGCAGAGTCCTGACTTTAACCTGTCAGGACAACTTTGGGAACTACTGATTTAGAATGGAAACTTGGGGCTAGGCATTCTTGTCCAAAATACCTTTGACCTCACAAATGTGCTTCTGGAAAAATGGTCAGAAATTGCAATAAACAGACCACCAAAACTGGTAGGAAACCTTAGAAGAGTTGAAGCTATTATAGCTGCAAAGGGTGTCCTTAAAACATTACATGTCATTAAAGTCTAGATGTACGCAGAGACTTGTGGTCATTTATTGTATGTCATGGAGAACCTTTGAACCTTTCTATACATTTAACAATAATAATAATGAATAACAACAACAACATTTATAAAGCGCTTTCATACAAAGCGCTGAACAGTTACAAGGAGATAAGAGACACATTACTGTACACCTCCTCACCTGAATGTCTTCCATGGTAATTTGAATTGCATTTGGTATGTCAGGGATCAGACCATCTTCACTTAGGTTTCTTTCAAATCCAGAGACTAGACCATCCACCTTCTGAATTTGATTCTCCAGGTTTAGAGATGCATAAGCTCTGAGAGAAACAGAGACATACAGGAAGTTATAATCTAAAAACAAATTAAGACATTAGTGCAACAGGTGAAACAAACGATGCAAAGTTGTTAATTTTTGTTAAACCCTTCAAAAGTCAAATCTTTCCTTCTACTACTACCACTACTACTACTAATAATATTTCTAAAAACGTACTTTTTATTGTAGAGATCCGCCAGAGCAGCTAAGCCATCATACTTGTTGCGGGCAGCGGTGAGTTTAAGCGGAAGTCCAGACAAGATGTTGTTGGGATCTGTGGACAGCAAAGGCTGCAGGTCAGCCTGTACTGTCTCAATCTGCTGTTCCAGGTCCTTCAGTGTCTTGGCAGCTTGCTGTATAAGGCACATATTTAGAAAAAGTCTTGTTAAATTCTTTGGTCATTCAGTTGTAAATCCCAGTACATGTAGTTTCATAAGTGAATATAAATAGTATAAAAACGGAGAAACTCATATTATATAGATCAATTCCACTCAAATTGATACATTTCAGGTGTTTGTTTATGCTAATTTGGTTGTTATTATGGCTTATAGTTAATAAAAATGCAAATTCTGTTTCTCAGTAAATTTGTATATACATTGATCCATTAGATCCATAAAACTTTTTGTTATTCATTTATTTATTTAAATAAATGTCAGCCTACTGACATGCTTATGTATCTATGCACTCAATATTTGGTTCTGGGCTTTTTGCATTAATTACACCATCAATGTGACAAGGATACAAAAGGGTTAAGGAAGGCCAGGGTGTCATAAAGCTGTCTTCTGTTCATCTGGATGGTGTCTCTGACAACCCTCCATAGATTCTCTCTGAGGTTTAGAACTGGTGGAAAGTAAAATCAGCATCCCTCGTAAAGCTTGTCAGTAGAAGGAAGCATGAAGTGCTCTAAAATGTCCCTGTAGACGGCTGTGTTGACTATGATCTTTGGAAAACCCAGTGGACCAACAACAGCAGATGACATAGCACCCCAAACCATCACCGACTGTGAAAACTTCCCACTAGACTTCAAGAAGCGTGGATTCTGAGCCCTTCCACCCTTCCTCCAGACTCTGGAACCTTGACTTCCAAATGAAATGCAAACTTTACTTTCATCTGCAAAGAGGAGATTGGACCACTAAGCATCAGTCCAGCTCTTTGCCTCCTTAGCCCACATTGTTTCTGTGTGAAGTGTAACTTAACACAAGGACTGCAACAGATGAAGCTAATGTTCTTGATAGATCTGTGTGTGGGGACTATGAGAGCAAACTGCTGAATAGGCTTTGTTACAAAATCCTCTGAAGGCTGTAATTATCCCTGCTCCTTGCGCAGCTTTTCCTAACACACTTTTTCCTTCCACTCATCTTTCCATTTACATGCAAAGATGCAGTACTTCTAAAGCAATGGACTCGTGTAGCTTATCCACCCTGTGGAAGGAATCCATGTCTACTTTTAGTTGATTTATTTACTCCACAGACGTGTAAACCTTAATATAACATTTATTCATTGAAAACGTCTTCTATTTTTATTTGGTCTTATAAAATATTCAGTTTTCTTGAATTTTGGATTTTCATTAGCTGTTTAGAAAAAGCTATTCAAAAAGGCGACCAGAAATATATCATTCATTATGGTGATAGTCCATGAATTAAATGAGTTTTCACTTTTTAAAATAAATTACTGAAATAAATGAACCTTTTCCGGATATTTTAGTTACGTTGATGCACCTGGATCTGAAATGTCACAGCCAGTATCAACATGTTATAAAAGAGGTGAGAAAAAACTGAACATTAAACCACATTTTTCTCGCTGCGCTGATTTTTAAAACTAAACAGGGCAAATGCCAGCTGACAGGCAATGAAACCATCAGCGTTTGATTCAACTCACCTCCTGCTCCTTCAGCTTCCTGGCCAGGTCTCTGCTCGGATCGCTGCGGCTCACCGGGGTTCTCATGCTGCTCAGCATGCTCTCCTCCGTGTTGGCCAGCTCGGCATCCAGCTGCTCCAGCTGCTGAGCCAGGGCGGCTGCTTTGGGGTCCAGTGGAGCCGAGGAAACCGGAGCTGAGTGAAGAAACAGTGAAGTTATCCTCTGATTGTGTGCATCTGTGGAACCTGAACCATTGCTGACAGATTATACATGTGGATCAGGAAGGTAGAGAAGTGAAAGACAAACACCTGACTGTTGAACTTTAGAGACGTCTGACTTGTGATTCTTCAGGGACGCCTCCAGAGCTGCTCTCCTTTTCTTGATGTCTGCCAGCTCATTGCCCAAACTGTCATGACGAGAACAAAGATTTTGGATTGGGAGAGTAGGACATTTTTTTACACTGTCTTTAAATACAATGCAGCTTCCCATTACTTACAGGTTAACTTTATCAATGGCATCTGGGTCAGGAGGTGGAATCTGGAAGCAAACTCCTGGGAAGGTTTTAGTTGCTCCACTAGATGAAATAACATCCCAGTTCTCATTGTCAGAGAAAGATTTCAGGGTAAATGTTTCCCCTTTCGACAGTGAAGCCTAGCGATGGAAAAATAAGTAAAATTATTGTCAAGATGAGATCTGAAAATAGGAATCAGACTGAACAATGACAGAATGAATCTCAGGCACAGACAATCTTCAGTCCAGTGTGTGTTGTTTCGTGAACATTCGACAAACATGAAGGTTCCACCTGCTCATTTCCCCAGTCACACAGGGCCTCCACCGTTGTGGGTCTGTTGGAGGAAATGCGACGCAGTTTCAGAGGAGAGATGGTTGTACTTCGTCTCTTCAGGTCAGTCAGGAGCTGCTCACAGTTTTGCACACTACTTTCCTCTCCCTGGTGAGAAGCAAAGCCAAAACATTTCCTTATATATCCTGGTTGTTTCATGCATAAGGACTGTTGACTGGATAACAGGTTGCACTTAAAAACAGGATATAACGGCAAATGTAACCATCTGTAAACCATCTGAAGTTCTGTAGCATAGTCTTTAGATCCTCCTGTGACAAAAGGATGGCTTTCTATTCATCGTTAGTTGAAAAGAAGGGGTTGTGGATGGAGAGCAGATGCAAAGAGGAGACAGAGAAAGATGAAGTTCAAACCACCTGTTTCGATGATTATGATGGGCAATGCGAGATCATGCAAGTTGAATGAACTCCAAGCCTTAAAGGGGCCATGACAACAAATGTAATTTTTTATGAGGCTTTGGAGTATTATATGATCTGTTGTACACTAATGAGGCTGTGTAAATGTCAAGAGTGAATACCAAAGCACCTTGAATTTGAATTGAATGTAGATACGATTTTGGATGCCCCCATGCTCCTTTGATTAACACCATTAAAAAATGTTTTTCGCACGCCATAATATAAGACAATAAATATGATCTTTGGACAACCTCTATGTTAAGAGAGGCTTATAGACATCATCATAATGAAAGTCAAATTGCTAGACTCACTTTCTTTTTATTAGCAGAATAAAGATCCTTGGTTATAAAAATGTGTCAGAATGGAAATGTGTTTGAACAAATGTGTTGCATAACAAAAGGGTGGGAATAAATAATGTTGTAATGTTTCCTCCAGTAAATGTTTACTGATTTATCTTCATTGCATACTGATGAGCAGGGGCCATGTAGGGAGTAAAGGTTGGAGGAACCTTCAATTCCTAGTGCCCCTGAGTAACAAGGGGCCCAAAAAAAATTAGATTTTTTTGTCATGGGGCCCAAAATGCCAGGCGGCACCCATGCTGATGAGGTCTCAAGACTTTATAAGCTTTCTAGAGCTATTCAGCCTATGCATGTGTTTCCTGATGTTAAGCTTAGACATATATAACTGACATATTATAGTGTTACAAAGGTTCCAAAAGGCTAAATATACATGTCTGCTATGCAGCAAGCTGTTTGCTTTTCTATTATACCTTGTATCTCACTGTGATCTTACATAACTCCATGTATTTCCTGGCTAGACACCTTTCTGATGCATGATATTTTGTTTTATAGTTATTAGGGTTAGGCACTAGTTATGAGTTATGAGGCCTAAGATCAAATCTGCTTTTCCTTTTTAATAAAAAGTAAATTTAAGTAAAGCACACCAACAGTAGGTCAGTCAATAATGACAATATTATTGCCTCTGCTCTTTCATTTGACCATGCCTCAGAGCTCATCCTGCTGGTAATCCAGTGTGGAGAATCTTCGCCGCCTGCAGCAGCATCCTCATCTTCTGCTGAGGAGCCACAGCCGGCTGCATCAGGCATTACCTTCAGAATCCCCTTCAACATCATCTTCTATTGTAGACTTTGCACTTGGTCATCAGGAATCAGAATCACTGCGTCCAGAAAAGTCTTCTCTGCGCCGACCATACCTAGAGACTTAGATTGATTTTCTACAGGTCCCCCCCCCCCCCCCCCCCTATTATTCAGTGTGCTAAAGTTCCTAGTGTGGGATAGGTGAGGCCTTTGCTTTCTAAGAAGTTTTTGCCATGTTCTAGACAAACAGCAAAGTGTTTCAGCACGTCTCCCCTTACCAGGGCAAGGCGTGTTTCAGTAACAACACAGTCAAAGAGCTGAACATTGAGAAAGGAAAACATTAGAGGAAAGTACATTGCAGTGGAATAGTAGCAGCAGACCAATATATAAGATAAGTTGCACTACAAACTTCAACACTAACATTCAAAGGTAACTCTAAACAAACAGGTTTTTAACCTTGATTTAAAGGAACTCTGGGTTTTAGCAGATTTACAGTCTTCTGGGAGTTTGTTCCACATAAGTGGGGCATACTGCTTTTCCTTTTCTGGTTCTGGGGATGCAAAGTAGATTTGAGTCAGAAGACCTAGCTCAAATCTAGAGGGTCTAGACTCTAGAGGGCTAAAACTCTGACAAGTTGTGGTAGGAATTCTAAACAATAACTGACTTCCTAAACTTATTGAATAAGGAAACGGTGGAGTGATGAAATTCCAGCACTTTTATTGAGTAACAGAGCAGAGATCACATAGATGAAAAGTAATCACACCCCACGGTCCGGCAGCCAGCCTGTCTGCCCTGTTTCTGATTCTCTTGCTTTCCGGGTCTCCCCTAATACTCGACAGTGGCCTTGCAGTGAGACTAAGCAGAAACAGTCTATCCTAGACAATCCTCCTGCACAGCTATGCAGCATTTGGCCTTGGCAATCAGCAGGGCCGTGCTCACATGTCCGAGTGGCGTGAGCCCATGGTGACTTTAGCATAATATTTCAATAACACAAGTCTATAATGCATTTTGGTGCTAAGCCATTCAGTGATTAATAGACTAACAAAAGTATTTCAAAGTCTATTCTCTGAGATACAGGGAGCCAGTGTAAGGACTTTAGAACTGGGGTGATGTGCTCTACTTTCTTAGTCTTAGTGAGGACGCGGGCAGCAGCGTTCTGGATCAGCCGCAGCTATCTGATCGACATTTTTTGGCTGACCTGTGAAAACAATGTTGCAGTAATCAACAAAACAAAACAAATGAATGGGTCATTATCAGGCTTCTGCAGAACCCAATGACATGTTGAGTGGGTCTTTTAACCATTTGAATCCAGTGTAACAAGCAGGCTGTGGCTCAGGGAACTGGAGTTGGAGACCCTAGCTCTCATGTTTTCATCATGTCCATATTTCCCTCTCTACCCTCTCGTTTTTCTCTTACCTCCAGCTGCAGAAGTATCTTTGAGTAACTCTTCTTGCTGATAGACTGGGGGTCCAGGGGTCTGCTTAGTTGAGTCAGTGTTTCTGACAGCTGCTCAGTGTCCATTTGGTACTGGAAATGGTACAAATGCATTCATGTTTGTTGTCTGAGAAAACGTAAACATGTTGGAGCACTACAGAATGTGTTTGCCATGTCGTTGTAGCATCATATCCTCCAGTTACTTCATTTTATGATATTTACCTACCTTTTTGAATTCATCCAAATTTTCCAGATGGGTTTCCTGACAAATGCACAGAATCAGAAACTTCTGCCACTCATTTCTTACTGCCTCCATTTGGGTCTTAAAGTAAAGAATTAAGCTTTGTTTAATTTACATTCAACCTTAACATTTGGTGAATTCTTTAAAGACTGATATTGTTACCTGTATTGCTTCGCTGGCCGGGTGGTTCAGTTCAACGAGCCTCTCACCTTCGTCCTGGAGTCTGTTCACTTCACTCTCGTGGGTCAAAAGACCATTGTTCTTGAAATTCTGATTGGGAAGAATTCAAACCTTTTATGTGTACGGTCACCACATTATGCTCATTTAGTAATTTTGAATCTTAATTTGTAGAACTAACAAAGTGTCCACATAGTAATGTTAAAGACACTTTTCTTTTTCTCATTTTGGAAACAGTTCCTCCCGCTTTAATTTTATGTCTTAGCTCAGGTTTATAAGAGCTGTCTGCTGAACCTTCTTTGCTCTAATTTCTTTGAGATGTGCCACATTAGGCTGTTATTTTGTAAAGATTTTATAATGTTGATGAAAATAATGTGAAAATGAAATGTCTAAACACCCTGTTTTTTTTCCCCCACTTAATATCAAATCAAGTCAAATTTATTTATATAGCACATTTAAGGACAACTGCCATTAGCCAAAGTGCTGCACATAAAAGCAACAAATTACAACACTAATTCATATGTCAAAACAATTAAAAACACAAATATGACAAAATAAAACCAAAAAGGGAGCCAAAAAAATCAACTCTTACGCTGTATAAAAAGCCAGTGAGTACAAACCTGCTTTAAAACGAGACCTGAAAACAACAAGACTTGAAGCCGGTCTAATGTGAGAGGGCAGCTGATTACAAAGTTTAGGAGCTACAAATGAAAATGCCCGATCACCTCTGTGGACAGGCCTGGACCTTAGGACAATTAAACATAAATGAGCATTATGGGATCTAGAGGGCACAAAAGGCTGCAGGAGGTCAGACAGGTATACACAAATCTGCCCATTCTGGGACTTACAGGCCAACAATAAAACTTTAACCAGTGAGGAGAAGCAAGCGCTGAGGGGGCATTAATGAAAGTGTTAATCACCCGTTCAAAATTATTCAAAGACTAAAAACAGTTGCACTTTGAATAAGAGTCCTGATTTTAAAAAGGATCTTTTGATTACGAAGCTAATCTGTTTCTCAAGAGTAAAATTTCAATGACGTTTCACCCAAAGACGTTTAACGTGAAACTTTACAAACTGCTCTAGGCTAGATCAGGAGAAGAAGCACTACAATTTCCACTGGGACCAAAAATCATAACTTTAGTTCTTTTTTGTTGAAGTTTAGAAAATGTTAACCCATCTACGTTTTTACCAAGATAAAGTTGTAAATGACATGTACTTGTGTAGTGCTTTCTCAAGTCCAGAGGGACTTCAGTCATTCACATTCTGACAGTGGTAACTTATATGGTTAGCTACATTCATAGCCACAGCTGCCCTGGGAGAGACTGAAAGAAGTAAAGATGCTGTCAGACAAATAAGACCTGAACCAGTCCAGTGTGGAACCTTAAAAAAACACATAGGTCTAATCGTCAGATCAAAATATTGTGGTCAGCTGTATAAAAGGCAGCTGTTAAATCTAAAAGCAAGAGATTAGCTGAACCTCCTGCATCTGTAGCTAATGAAAGTTATTTTTTTAACTTTTAAAAGTGCAATTTCAGTGCAGTGATGAGTTTTGAAACCTGACTGAAACATTTCAAGAATGTTGTGACCCTTTATAAAAGACTGCAGCTGTACAAAAACTGCATTTTAGCAGAGTAAAGATAGATTAAGAGCAAATCTTGCTTTCCGCATCACATTAGTGCTGACCTCATACTGTCTACGAATATGAAGTGGATCCTCCATGTGATCGCTCCAGTCCTGCTTCTTGATCTTGTCCTGCTCTTCTCCCAGGAAGTTTAACTCCTTGTTGCAGCCTTGCATGTACTCATAGAGGCTCCTCAAGTAGTGTCGGCGCCACTTGGAATTGTCCTTGAAGAGAAAAACAATAAAACCAAAATGAAACCTCAAAAGTTAAGCTGTTTTTTTGTTTGGTTTTTTTTTTAAATAAAAGAGCAGACTGAAAAGCTCACAAACTTATACGGAAAAATTATTCACAAACGGAAAAATTATTCCCAAACATTCTCTGGCAAACCTAAAGTATCAAGTAAAACCAAAACACTCTTTCTATGAGCTAAACAACTTACCAGCAGGTTGTTGTATTGTTTCTTAAAGACAGCGTATTTCTCCTGAAAGACAAGTCAGTTACATGTAGTGTAAGTTGTCCATTCTAAGATACTGATTTGATGATGATGAAGAACAGGAAACAGATTTTATGTGGACAAATGTATTTAAACCCCTGGCAGTGTTGGGAGTAACGGTGTTAGAAAATAACAGCAGTAGTAATGGCATTATTTTTTCAGTAACAGTGTAATCTCATTTATTACTTTTCTCATTTCAGGAACGCCATTATGTCACTTATGTGGTGCGCGTTACTACGATTTGATCAATTGAAGCAACTTGTTTTAAAAGCAAACTGTCCGCTGTCTGCTATGTTTTTGTTGTTACGGCAGTTTGAGCGCAGACTGCTGTAACCTAGAATGGGTCATGTGACCTAGCGCTCCTATGACCCATGACCCATCAGTGACGGTTCCGACCATCACAAGTTACATATGCGAGTTTTTGAAAAGTTAAGAAATTAAGCTTAACTTTTCAAAAAGCTTAACTTCAAAAAGTTCAGGAGCTGGCCTTCTATATAAGCTTGTTGAGCTACTTTAAGTCCATTGCTCTTTTGCTGTTACCTAACAGATGATGGCTGAGGAGATCACGCTCTCTACAACAGTCTTATACAAGATCTGCAGCAACTTGCTGCAAACACTGAGGGGCCTAGACTTCCTCAGGAAGTCTGCTCTGTCCCTTGTTGTAGGCAACTTCACAATTGTGTCTCTAATCCAGTCTGTTGTCCAGGTGAACACTGAGTTATTTATACTCCTCCACCACCTCCACTATTACCATCTTCTTCCAGGATGGTAATAGTGTTGAACTTATTTCTGTTTTTCCAGACATTTAGAGTAATCTCCCTTGTTTTATTCAAGTTCAGGATTATATGATTGTTTCCACTAGCAGTCCACCAGCTCTCGGTACTCAGCTTCCTGTTTATCTCTGATGCATCCAACAACTGCAGAATCATCTGAGTATTTCTACAGTTAACAGGAGTCTGTCTTGAATTGGAAGTCTAAGGTGTAAAGAGCAAAAAAGAACGGTGAGAGAACAGTCCCCTGTGGTGCTCCTGTGCTGCTGACCACCTGGTTAGACACAAAGTCCTTCAGTCTCACAAACTGTGGTCTGTTTGTCAGGTAGTCTCTGATCCAGGGGATTGTTGTGGGCTCCACTTGAGTTTTCTGGATTTTCTGACAAAGCGACTGAATTGTATTAAACGGACTGGATAAATCAAACACAATGATCCTCACAGTGCTATTGAAGCAGGTGTATGGTGGCACCCTCAACAGGGGGTCCTGATAGCTGCTTGTCTGTTACTCAGATTGGTCAACAGGAGTCTATGACCTTCATGGTGTGGGATGTCAGGGCAACAGGTCTAAAGGACTGATGGATGAGCTTTCTTCAGTACTGCAACAATGCAGGAGACCTCCCACAACACTGGGATTCTATAGCACCTCTTCAACCTTAGTTTGACCAAGGAGTAGGTTCCAGAGAGCTACTTTCCAAAAGCCCTCGTGAGTCTGGGGTCCACATAGTCTAGACGTGCTTTTTTATTCTGGTTCAATCTCTCCAGCTGACTCTCCACCTGACTTCTAGAGACACAGAAGTGCACAGAAGCAAAAGGCTCCATGGCTAAGGTGGAAGATAAAACATCTGAAGTGTGACATGGAAGCTTTGAGTCAAAGGAAGGTGGGGTTTGTTTGTTTCCCTGTGGGCAGCTTCTTTCTGCAAATCTCCTTTCTAACCCTTATCTTGACTTTAGGTTGCTCCTGTATACTCAGTAATGTGTGTGTGTGTGTGTGTGTGTGTGTGTGTGTGTGTGTGTGTGTGTGTGTGTGTGTGTGTGTGTGTGTGTGTGTGTGTGTGTGTGTGTGTGTGTGTGTGTGTGTGTGCACTGCATAGATTGATAACAAAAAAGCCTATGATTCAATGCCACACACAAGGATCCTGGAATGCCTGAAGCTGTGTAATGAGAGACATGAGAGTGACATGAAAGACGGAAAATATGTGACATGACCGTTCAGACAGCGGACGCTTTGAAATAATTCTGATACTTCCACATATGGGAGTGGCACAAATTGGATATTTTGGGTGTGAAAAGATCGGAATTGGGCCTTTCACACTGCCACAAATAAGATTGATATGGGCAAAAAGATTGGACAGACTAAATTAAAATTTTCTGCACTCCAAGTACACAACAAAATATATTTAAGGGCTGAAAATGTGGATTTTGCATGATATATCACTTTTAAATCCAGTGCAACCAATCGTCTTTAGAAGTCATGTAAACGGTAAATGGTTTGTTCTTATATAGTGCTTTACACTACAGTCAGTCATTCACCCATTCATTCACACATTCACACCCTGACGGTGGTGAGCTATGTTAGTAGCCACAGCTGCCCTGGGGCAGACTGACAGAGGCGAGGCTGCCATACATCAGCACCACCAGGACCTCTGACCACCGCCAGCAGGCAATGCGGGTGAAGTGTCTTGCTCAAGGACACAACGACTGAGACAGTCAGAGCGGGGGATTGAGCAAGCGACAGGAGGACTTCCCTAACTCTTACACCATCATCGCCCAAAAATATATAAGTGAACAAAGTCCAGCTGAGGTGTGTTAGAAACCATTAGTGAACAAACAGTATTCAAATGACCAAGTCAGCAAAAAAAGTTGTTGAGAAGTTTAAAATTAGGGTTAGGTTATTGAGACTAGGCAATGAGAGGGACATTCATAGAGGCAGTCAAGAGGTCCATGGTAACTCTGAAAGAGCTGCAGAAATCTACATTTCAAGTGGGAAAACCTGTTAATAGAATCCACAAATCTGACTCTTATGGAAGAGCAGCCTGAATAATTCTGTTATTAAAATAAAGTCACAAGAAGTTTTCACAAGCTATTTAAGGCAAGTTGCTGTGTTAAAATAGTCCATTCAAGAGATTTAAGTCCATGCTTTGTGCTGGCCTATCATATAGGTTTTGTGGCTGTAATGAAGCAAAATGTGAAAAAGTTCAAGATGTATGAATACTTTGCCAGGCAGTGGAAGTGTGTTTTAACCTAAAAAAAAAAAAGCATGCTGACCTTACTGCCAGCAGAGCTGACACAAAGCTGGGTGCTGTAAGCTTTGATCTCTTTATGCAGGATGTTGTGAGCAGCAATCTGCTTCTCCAAGTCCGCCATGGTGGGGCCGTACTCCTCTACATTCAACTGTTTCTGAGAGAAAAGACATAAGAGAAGTGCAGTTGTTAAAACTGTTGAAACTTAGATGCCTCTGGCACAGGCTGGCCTCAGCATCTCAATGGCAGCTTTTTAAAACTTAAACAACCCCATCAGACGGCAGTATTCAAGGGGATTTGATTGTGAAATGCTCAGATGGTTTTTTTTTTTTACTTACTTGCTTCTGATTCAAAATAGGCCCCCAGTTGATTCTGGGCATCAATGACACGTCATCAATCTGGTCGTAGATCTCTCTGTAGAAGGAGCAGTCCTTCAGCCATCGCTCGTGAAGGTGGATGATACTACAAACGTACACAGCCAGAAGAGTAAACTGTAAATTAATTGATGTGATTTGACCTTATTTGTGCCACACATGCTTCTGTGTGAACTTGTAGATCTTTGTAAAGGCCAATAAAGGAGGAAGCCATATGTTAATACATCGGTTCCGGTCATTAAACAGGAACTCAGTTCGTTGTGTGTTTATCCAGTGATCTCACTCGTTCTCAATCTCTTTGGCTTGGGGGTGTTTGAGCTTTTTGGCTTTATCGACATCCAGAAACAGGTCCTTCAGGAGGTTCTCTGCCTCGGTCAGTTTGGCTGATACGTCATTTTGATGTTCAAAGGGCAGGTCATTCTTTTCATGTTCAGCATCCTGGTAAAAGCACAAAACAGATGAGTGGATGGTTTATTCTGGTGACAGATCTTAAGGTGTATATCTTGTTTCCTCATCCTGGTATCATTAAAAAAACAGACATGACTATACTAAGTTTTCTGAATTTTATTGTGCAGCAGAGGTCATGGGTAAGCACATGTCGGGCTCTGATAACATTCAGGCTGTTCACCAAAGAAACTGATTAATGCCTTTGTTAAATTTTCTAAGTGTTGGACGTTTAAGTAAAGTGGATTACAGTGACCACGACCCTGGTCATCTGGGCCCACTGTTCTGCATGTCAAGCCAGACAACACCTAAAACATGTTAGACGGTGGGCCCTGAGGACCAGGGCTGAAAAACTCTGGGTTACAAGCAACAGCATAAATCTTTGGTTTTCTTCTACTTTATGGGAATTATGCAGTTACCAGTTGACTGACAAAAGTGGTCAATAACTGACCAAGCACGGTCATGTGTTTTACATTTCAATTTGTCTGTAAAAAATATTTGTGATAAGTATGTTTTAATAAAGCTGCCAGAACCAATAATTAGTCTGAGTGAAAACCCAAAGAGAAGAGGTAGCAATAGTCAAGTTATACATCTCAACCTCCACAACAAATTTTGTTTGGAACCAATACAATGCAAATGTTCTTCAAGGAAAACTTGCTCATATTATTACAGTCTTTATTAGTGAATCTGCTAAATTACATCATGAAATTCTTTCTACTGGTGTTCATTGGGCTCATGGTGAGCTGTGTTAGGTCTCAACTCCAGATCTCTGGATACATCTATGTGAAACACAGTGAGGTCTAAAAAATGAAATCTCAAAAAGGACTGTCAGATGCTTTTCTATGCAACCATGTGTGTAGTAATGCATTCTAATATTCTCACCACAGCCAGCTTCTCTTCTGACTTCAGGATGTGTTTCTCTACCTGGTCGGCATTCGTTTGCATCTTGGCGATCAGCAGAGCCAAGCTGCTGGCCTGGGACCTGCAGGCAGTAAGTAACAGGTTCAAATGAAAACTGAGAAATTTAGTATTTCCATTTTAAGACTCCAAAATGATCTGTCTGAGCTTAGTCAAAGTAACGGCATGCTAAAAAGGCCACTACTTTGGTGATAAAAAATTAAAGGTTTATTTACACTACATGCAGATAACCCATAAAACCGCTTTTTGTATTCTTTTGATCCATTGTATATATGAAGATTCACTGTATATAACTGAATGCACCTTCCCTACTCTGCACCTTCTTGTATGAGCCGATGTGGCAAGTGA
This sequence comes from Fundulus heteroclitus, assembly GCF_011125445.2. Classification (NCBI taxonomy): domain Eukaryota; kingdom Metazoa; phylum Chordata; class Actinopteri; order Cyprinodontiformes; family Fundulidae; genus Fundulus; species Fundulus heteroclitus. The sequence continues at coordinate 296,922 of NW_023396604.1, forward strand.
ATTTCTCCATTGTGAGATCAATAAAGCCTATCTTATCTTATCTCTTATCTTTGTAGTGTTAAAATGTTATCTATTCTTTCACTTTTTTAACATGAAATGCAAAAGAAAGTTGTTATTGAATATCTGTCTGTCTTTTGTTTAAAGGATAAAATGGATAGAGACACAGTAAATAGAGAAGACATGTAAATGTCTGCAAAGAGCAATTCTGGTTTAAATTCTAGAATAAATTAAGACATCCAAACATTCATTATTACTTACAATAGTTGTGACATCATGGTTAAAACGTTTGCCCTGTTTAAACCTCAGACCTTAACTTGGTGTGCTCCTGACGGCTAAGGCAAGGCAAGGCAAGGCAAGTTTATTTATGTAGCACTTTCCAGTAGCAAGACGATTTAAAGTGCTGAGGTAAGAGTGAACATCTTGTTGAGATCAAAATGGCTGCCTGAGTCCTTCAGATTGTTGCAGTTTATAAGTTTGGCTTATGATAAATTGAAATGTATTATTTCCAAGTAAGTTCTGAAAAGCAGATTGCAAGATGTTATGGAAAGACTTCAAATATAAAAATGTAATGACAGGACCTACAGTCAGATGTACAATAAGAAAGAAACAGTCCATATTTTACTTTCACGGGCAATGTGCAAAAAGGAAACATTTACTCTTTAGAAAAAGCCCAAAAGCCAGACCAAGGTTTGCCAGAGAGAACATAGACAAAGACCAGAACAAACTGAATACTGTTCTTTGGACACATGAGTCTAAATTTTTATGATTTGACCCTCAGAACAGAACAATTGCTTAACATAAACCAAACACGGCATCGTAGGAAAACAACCTCTTATCAACCACCAAACCTGGAGATGGAAGTGTCATGGTTTGGGCATGATGTGCAACAGCAAGACCTGACCAGCTCCTCATTATAGAACCCATTATGAATCAGGATGGTGGAACAAATATAGAATTCATAGAATTATACAATGAATGAGCGGGTGTTTGAGAGGAAACTACGAGACCATCTGTGAAACAATTTTAAGCTGAAGAAATGTGACCCAAAACATACCAGTAAATTCATTAAGGACAGGCTGAGAACTAAGAAATGGGAAGATCTGGGCAGAATCAAAGCCCAGATGTTGATCTCTCTGAGAAGATGTGGGATCCCTTCCAGCAGGACGAACACGAGGGAAACTCCTCAACAATCTCATAGCTGAAAGTGAGGAATGGGACAAATCTTTAGACCCATGTCAGACAACTGTACATGGTTACAAAAAAACATGTTGCTAAAGTTATTTTAAGCCAAAGGAGGTAACACTAGTTATTAGAAGATAGGAGTTTTATCATCTTTACACATGACTGTGTAAACATTTTCCTAATATACCCCTTTTACATCATTTTTTCAGGGTCATCCCAGGTTTTCCCACCCTATTCAGGAGTAGGGTTGAACAGAGTGGACTAGAGTGGAGGCTTGACAGGAACACACTGCTGTTCACTGATTGGCCAACAGAGAGGACAGACGGGAGTGTCCGGGAAAAAGTTTAACTATTTATAAACCATGAACCACTCCTAAAGGAAAAAAAAAGGTAAGATAAAGGACACTTCAGCTTTTTATATGCAGACGGACAGGCTGTATTCAATAACTTAAATCAGAGGACTGCATTCAGCAAGGCTTTCTCTCATTTTACACACACTAAAGACTGCTTAGTCAAAAAATGTGTTCATGGCCTCTGATTGAACCACCATGTGTGGCAGCTCTCTGCCTTCAGAGAGCTACGGTAGAACACTCGGCTGAATCTGTGCAGGGTGAATATCCAATACACAACCTATTAAATAATAGGAAAAGCGGCTTATGTGGTTCATATTTGCAACACATATACACCCCACTGGCTGGCTACACATGAAACTGAAAAAAAGGTAAAAGTTTTGATAGTCTGAACTGCTCTCATTGTTTGTGCACAGAAATCAATAAATCATCAACAAATCTAAAGTTCACCACTGACTCGCCTTTCCTGAATTTAAAACATTTTTTTTTTATATAAAATGGTGATTAAATTGTATGTATTTTTTGTTTGTCTGTTTCTGGTTTAATCTTAGAGTTTGAACAAGAGAACCAAACAAAAAACGAAAAAAAGTTAAGCTGATATGATTCGGATTTAAAAATAGGAAGAGTAAATTTAGTAAAACGTGAGAAAGGTTTAGACTCTATGTTCTTTTACCAACACAGATGTTTCAAGAAAGCTTAAAGGCATGATATTATTCACCTTTAATCTGCATTAAGTATAAAATATAGTGATGCATGAGCTTGCTTTATGCATGAAATAAAAAAGCTGCATTCTGCTCTCTGACTAATCCACTGAACACCTTTCCAACAGTTGACCTTCATACCAAAGCAAGTATAAACAAAGAGAATCAGAGGCGTTCCCAAACCAAAAAGGATACATAATCCTTTCAAATGGTTTTAGGTCTTCCCCAGGGTCTTCTCATAGCCACATGTCCAAGGAGGAGCAGTTAGAAGCAATGTTGATCTGCAGACTGATCCACCTCAGTAATTTCAGTGCATAGGAGCAGCAGCTCTACTCAGAGTCTGACACAGATGACTCCGCCTAAATCAGCCCAATGACGTATGGGGAGCTTGTAAGGAAAACTGCAGAACACTTCCAGTCCAGTGGGTGGCGGCAAGAAGAAACCATAGGTCAAACAGACAAAGGCAGAAACTGTATCTATGTCCTGCCCCTCATCCACAGAACAAGAAGTAGAACATACAACTGGCTTTGTGGATGGCGTTGCACCTCATTACCACTTTTACACCAGCCCTACCCTATTTTGCCCACTTGGCTCGGCACTGCCAGGCTCCGCTCTAAACTATCAATAAGCTAAGCACCTGGGGATTGTGACATGAATAACTGACCTCATGCAAGTAGCTACATAAAACAAAAAACATGTTCCACATTTTATTTTCTTCCACCTCTGCATGGAATAAAACACATAACATTTAGAATTAGACCACGTTCTGTTCACCTCATTGTTTCAATTGAATATTGTAACGGTCTGTCTTGTAACAACGTGTAAATAAAAACTTGTTAAACTAGCTACATTTTTTGGGCAGATTTGACCTTTTTTTGTTGATGGTAACAAGTATTCTATATTGAATAAGCATCAAAGTGATACGCGCGCTGCATGGTGTTTGAGAGAGCTGAGACTAGGAAGAGGGAAAAGAGAGACCAGAGAGAGTAATAGCAGACAGAGAAGAAGAGCCTCTTCTAAATCCATGAAATGCAACTCTGTAAGAGGAAATATTTGAAACAATTATGCACGACCAGAGTGAAAGCAAACACTCTCCCCTTCTTCCAAAGGCTTTGGTGTCCTTATCTAGAAGTGTCTATTTCTCTAGAGGTTTGCCAGAGCTTTATAGAGGTCAACAAAAAGTAATTATGTTTATCTTTCCTGAGTTCTTTAAAAGCTTGTCATTTACCTTTCTTCAAGCACTAAAGTTCTGGCCCATTTGGACCTTCAGAACCACAATCAGTTGAGTCAGAGTATTCCATACAAAATAAAAACCAAAGAATAGGCTTGATGACTAACACAGGCAGTGTGGTCAACCTTGTGACCACGGTGCCTGAAAGAAGGAACCACATCAAAGGCTCCGGAGAAGATCCAGTCAAATTTCCAAGTCCTCTCACAGAATGAGTGGAAAAACTACCTGAAAAGGCATGAATTGAATACAATAGATTCCTATTATATGTTCCCAATTAATCCTCTTGACTTGTTTGGGTTTCCTGGGTATTTTCATCAGGCTTATGTTCCTACCTGCCAACAGATCCAACTCAGCAGTTTTCTCTCTCACCTTTAAGCTGAATGTCATAAAGATTCAGTCACCTGTCTGGTGGGCATCAAACGTTGAATTGTGGATCATAGAGAACAAAGTAACATGGTCACCAATGACAAGCACCAAAGTCCAACTCTAGGACACTCCTCTGATACATTGTGATCTGACAGAGCTGGGTAACTTAGCTATGAGAATAAAAAAAATATCTGGAAAACACTGACACCCCTTTGAGGATACACCCTGAGATTCTGAGGAGACCAAGGAATCTAAACCATTGTTTGGGTGCCTAAGCAAGCAACCATCACATCCTCCCCTCCTGTATCAGCAATTTGCAGGCAGTCTTCCTCCCATCACTCTCCAGGGAACACTGACACTAGGCTGGATATTTTAAACCAGGGTTGCCCAAGTCCTTTACTTGATATCCGTTATCCTGGAACTCCAACACCCCTGAACAAAATGGCTGCATTCCCTTCTCAGCAGTCAGCTCTGCAGAAGCCTGGTAATGAGCCATTCATTAGATTTAGGTCTGTTAAAGATGTATCTATAAATGGCAGGGTGGTATCCACTGATGTTCATCTCTCAGGTCAGCTCAGGAAAACAAGAGTCCAGCAACTTCACTAAGAGCGTATTTTAAACTGTTACACATAATTGTATGTACAAGGCAATGGCAACGAGGCATATGGAAAGGGCATTTAGTTGCACCTTTGAGTAACATAACAAACAGGTTCAGGAAACTCATTTCTAACTGTGAAAAAAAATCAAACATTTAGATTTAAGCCTGTGAAGCTGTGATGAGCAAAAGCATCTATAGGGTTTGACTGTTTATGACAGTGACACAGTCAAATGCTCAGTTTGTTGACTGATGTCACCCCCATTTGACCCTCATCTACCCTCATGAAGAGACATCATTAATGGATTTCTTTTGCAGATTTTGCATAACAATGATTGCAGTTGTGTCATTTCAGTTTTTTTTTTACCTTTTTGAAAAATATGTAATCATTTTAAACTTCAATGATTACAACTGTCAGATTAAAGAGCAAAATAAGCATGCGTTGTAAAATGTGTGAATGTTTCTTCCTCGGTGTGTGCACATTTCGTGTCTGATATGTGTTTGAATATAATTGAAAAATACACTTGTGAATTCTGATTAGTGGTAAAATGACAGGCAGTACAAACAGCTCCTGTTTACCAGCCAAATTGCCTCCAACCTCAACAGGTTTTCCTATGAAATTGGTTAGAGATATATGGAGAGCAGCTAATGGTAATGATCCAGAGACCAACTCCACCTTACTCCTGCCTTCTTATCCTTACAGTAATCTTAGCTGAAGTCTTTGTACCAGGAAAGTTGCTTATGCTGTAGGGAGTTTCCTGAGTGTGCAAGCATATCCACTGACTCACGCTGAGTGCAAATAACAGTAACACACACAAAGATCTGCACTCGACTTGTTTCCATATAAAAAGAGAAAGTCACAAAAGGTGGGGCTGGAAATGATAGATGAGACAGCAGTAAAATACATATATACCAATAAAAAGACAAGAATGGTTACAATGATGGAAACAAGAATTAGCCAGGTGATCACTTACAGATGGCTCAGCCCTTATCATATAGCAGCAGGCAGCATATGCGGGGCAGGTAATGTGGGGGATCGAAATCTTTTTATTATTTTTTTCAAATCAGAGAAGAACATATGTGCTGATTATTTGTGTTTCTGGTATCATTTTGAGCCACATTGTGTTTGCTCAAAATGATACCATCCTTATAATCTGTAACCCGACTAAGCACATGTTGCACCTTTATTTTGGTGACAGTTCAGAATCAGAGTCATTTTTAGGGTCCCTCAGAAATTCCCTGGGGAAATGAGTTTTGCTGTGCAGGGTAAAAGACAAAATACATTTACAACAATCCCAACAATAGTAGCCATCAATAAAATGAATAATAAAAAACATTATCCAGTCAGTGCAGAAAAATCTACTATTATCAGTCAAGTACAGTTGGCTCATTCTAATTGCTGTAGTGTAAAGGAACATTTATACCTATTACCTTTGGCCCTCGGGAACGTGAATTACCTCCCAGAGGGACGAAGCACAAACTCCTCTGAGAGTGAGTGATCAGGGCTGTGCCTTTGTCGAGACTCATCTCAGGCTCTGAATTTCTCCATCCCAGAAGACTAACTTCACATTAAAGTCAGTGTAACACACTTTCTTTAACGTTTATTCCAACGTGGCTTTATGTAACTGGAGAGGAGGCACGGTTTCAAACGTTTGAAAGAAGCCAGCCACTCATGAAACATGAAACACACTCTGATTCTGGAAAATCAGCCGGAATGAGACGACGGACCAGAACACATGCATATACAGTACTCGAGATAGATGATCTTCCTCTAGATAACTGATAATTAACTAGAGGAAAAACTCACTTGGTGATCTTGCTAGAGCCCTTCGGCGAGCCGTCCTTGATCTCTTTCGGCTTTAACATCGTGGATGAGGTGAATATCCCACAAAACCTTCACTCTCTCAGTTGTACAGCTTGTTTGTCTCTGCCTACCTCACTGGCTCCCACTTTATCTCTCCTCTGTCTTTGGTTCTTCTTAAACACACACAAACAGTCTGACACATGAGCCAGTATAGCTCTAAACACTGCTGACTCCTCCCAGACAGGGTAACAGGTGTGTTAACACCCAGATATCCTCCTTGTGGAGGCAGACCAGACTGACCTGTTCTTCACACTGCCCTTCTGTTTCCCCTACTCCTCCTTGTTTTCCCCTCATAGGGTCCATGACTGTCTGCTGCAGACCGGCGTTCTCAAACTACCTGCCCAGCTTCCTGTTTACAGGGAAAATAAAGTCAGGGAAGTTATTTCAATTAATCAAGTTTATTTTGTGACACTTTTTTCTTCAGTCTATAATCAGCCATCCCTTGATTTGGTGAATAAAAAAAAGATTAGTTTCAGTTTTAGAACCAAAGAATGAGAAAAACAAATGCATACCACAGGAACTCTGAATTCAAAAAGCAAACAACAAAATGAAGACTTCAAAAAGAAGTGGTGTGAAATGCTGAATAAATGCTCCATGGATCTCATGCTGTTGATCTCTGAAGAGGTCTCATGTCAAAAGAAGGATGCATTGAAAGACTTTTCCAATCACTAAGCACTTATGAGAGAGAAGTTGAGTGATGGTTTCAATAATGTTATTGACTCTGTCAAATGTACACTCAAGTCATATGAAGCTGGCCCAATGGCAATTAAAATACGAAAATACAAGTGAAACACCCAGGACTACATTCAAGACAAAGTCTACAAGTGGGCCCGGGTAGAAGACCCTCAACATTTATCCATCAGCAGCCACCAGAGCCAGTGATTTTTCTAGCAACTCTGTTTTCAAAGGAAGCATCCACCAACATTCAGCAGGCAGAGGTCTTAATTAAAAAAAAAGACCAACAATGTGGAAAAAAACGAGGAGGGGTAGAGGAGATCCAAACCCCACCTGGAACAGGCCTTACCTGCCAGCAGGGGAGAAGCCTGTGATCAACACGTTATGTATTCAGAAAAAAGACATTCAAAAATGACATCTCTGTGAGAGCTGCAGGCCTGTATAAACTCTGACCAATCACTGCTATTCAGACTGAAGGGTAGGGGATTGCCCTCACCACTCTCTGTCCCTTGAGTTCCGGGGGAATCACCTTATCTATTGGTTGTCCCACTTCATCCCAGTCATTCTGACACGCTCACGAAACACCAGTGTGTGTGCTTATTTCTTGTTAGTTTCCACCTGCTGCCTGCACATGCGCACTTCCAGTGTTTCTGTATCCAGTTAGCTTAGCGGTTAGCTTCGGTGTCCGCCATTCATTGTAGCTCCGCTGCTCACACTGTAGACTTGGAACATGGCAGAGAGTCGCAAGAAGCAAACCACGTACACGTTTATGAGAAGAGGAAGGCCTCAGCAGAAAGAAATGAGACCAGAGTGGATTTGGGAGATTGTTTTTTCACACGATACCCCTGAGCAGAGGAAGAGCAGGTAAGATGGTGTTTGCGCAGTTATTCAAAAAGGGACTTGGGGAAACTCCCGGAAAAATCGCTGACTCTACCTTTAAGGGCTTTATCACATGTAGTACAGAAAATGTCATTTATCTACTAAAATGTCCATGTGATAAGATTGACATAGGCAAAAGAAGACGTATGTTGAAACAAAGAATAAGTGAGCTCTATCAGGTGTAATGATGCTAATTATGCTATAGCCCGTCATTTTATTGAGGTATCCCATCCTGTCTCCTTACGTATTCAGGGCATTGAACATATTTACTTGCCAAGAGGAGGAGATATTAGATTTGAAGCTATGCCAAAGGGAGCTTTTTTGGATCTACACTTTAAATGCTCTTCAACCTATAGGCCTAATGAGGATTTTGACATGAGTGTGATGTTGTAATTCATTAACTCTCTTCGTTCTTGTTGGTATTTGTGTAGAACCTGTGGTCTATAGTTCATGACAGCCCTTGGACTATTTTTTGTCTTCCAGCACCTTCCAGTAGATCTGCTACAGAACCAAAGAATAAAAAAATATTTTGTCCAACTACCACATTCGAAAACCTCAATAGTCATCGATGAGTAATTTCTGCACAACCCTAAAACAAGAAATATCTCGTCTATTTATTAATGGGTTGACTGTGGCCCAGTAGGTAGAGTAGTCATCTTACAAATGTACTGGGTTCAAGTCCAGGTTCACCCAGTCACATATCTAATCCCAAATTGCCTAGCGATCTGTATATCGCTGTATGGACTTGTGTGTGGCAGTGAGTCTGATGGGGTGAACATGGTTTGAGTTTAGACCACTTTGAGTATGGATTAAAAAAAAGCTTTATATGAATTCAGACCATTTAATGGGACACTGATATCACTAGCAAACACAGCGACACATACTCATCTGAAACAATATCGCTATGAAAGATTCTCCCTGATTTGACATAATACCTTCTCCTTTCTTTTAAGATCTATGCTTTCATAGAAGTGATGATTCACCCCCCCCCCCCAATGCCATCTTGCTTTTATAAACAGTATCATTATTTACAATCTTTCCAACTTTATCCCTGCTCACATTTTTCCAACATAGACATGTGTCCCTGCTTCTTATTCGTCACAGCAAAAGTAGCCAAGGATGAGAAATATCAACCAAAACATTCAACAACAATTTCTATGCCTCTAAAATTCCAGGCTGGGGTTTTTAACCACATCTATGATCCTAGCCCCCGAGTCCTCAGTCTCTGCCTCCTCTGCAGAGAACTTGGGGACTGAATTCTGGACTTTATTTAGGTTCGATTAAATAATTTAAACTCTGTACAGAAGTTGAGCCTTGAGTGTGTTTTGCAAGGGATAAATCCTGATGAAACCTGTCCAGTGTCTCAAATGTGATTGACTGTCATCTGTTGGTATATCTTTGTATCTCCACTAGGACTCTGAATCACTGCTTATATCCAGGCTTAATGGAGTGCCATAACCACCTGACACTTTCATTTCAACCACATCCAAATGTAGTAATAACCCTCTCCATGTGTCATTTGAAAGTTTTCACTTTTAACTGCAGCAGTGGATGTGATCGGGTGAATGTGGCTCTAGTTTAGACCTCTAAGTACCTTTTATTAAATTATTCTGAGGTTTGTGGTAAACTATCCTATTTAGTCCTGACATTATTTGGTATCATAAATATTTTGTCAGGGCTGGGTGGAAAATGTTTCAATCCAAAAATGCAACAGTGTTTACATTCTACTCTCTGCCCTAGTTTGTCGGATCACATCTATAACTGGTTGCTAAAACCAGTTATAGAGCAAAGCCTTGTGCAAAGGAAAATCAAATAGAAGCTGCAGTTACAGAAACTAGATTAGATGGACTTTAAGCAACTGTGTTTGATGGACTATTTTCAATCCTCAATTTATTTTTCTGATAGCCAGGATAGCACCGGATACTAGCAAAGTTTAAATACCAGCATTAGTTTACCTTTGTTATTGTCAGTTTACTCAAAAAACATCCAGAAGTTTCCCTCTACCGCCCCTACCCATCCTTTTTTCCTTTTCAGGTTGGTTTGGTAATACCTGCCCGTATGTTCAAGTGTGGATAGTATAAACATTGTGCATCTGCAGTTATCCATCATGGAGCAATGTAGCTTCATCATGCACAAGTAATATAAACAGGGTAAAGTCACACAACCTGAAAATGGAAAGTGATCAAGTGTCTTTGCATTCAGTTACTTGTGCTGTTGTTAGCTGTACGGACAACAGCACTGCCACCTCTTCAGCTGTTGTGCAATTCAGTAACTACTTTCTGGACCTTTTTGTTTTAATTACAGGTTGCTTAGTTGTCACACCTAAAAGTCATAGGTTCAAATCCTGATGTGTGTATTTTCTTGAGGAGTTTGCAATTTTTCAAGGTTTTTCCATTGGACCTCTCACTGCCTAATATTATGCAATAAAGTCAATTGGTGACTCAGCATTTCCCTGACTTGTTTGAGTGTGTGTGGATAGTTGTTTTTACTCTCCATCCCTGACATGGCCCTGAGATGGACTGTTAAAAATCCAGAACATACCCCATCTCTCACCCATTGACTAGATTCCAGGAACGGTCCCTTGAAAAAGTATTAAGTGAAAATGGAAATGAGAGGGTCAACAGCATTTTATTACAAATATTTGGATAAATAGAATTTTAAAATATAAATTACTGCTGGTCTTCGCTAGGACGTGCTCTAATCTGTCCAGTGTCTTCCACCTGATTGTGAAACTGGATTGTGAATACAACAGGTCTAAAGAGTATAGACCCAGATATTCCTCTTACTAAAAAAATAAATGACTCACCTGGGTAAGATATAAACACATTACTTTTTTATTTGCAGCAAGGAGTTTTAACGGACAAAGTCCCGCACAATGTCTCTGTGAGGGATTTACCCCCTCACTAACAGATGTAAACAGGCATTTGCTGTTTTTTTAAGTAATTGAGTATTTGGGGAAAGGTTTAAGTTTATTTGTATTTAATGTAACTTTATGAACTTGTTTTGTTCTCACCACTCTTTTTTTTTCTTTGAGGTCACCTGGTCAGGTGTTGCCATGGAAGCGCGCCCATGAGCAGTACTAATAAGGACCTGGTGTTGTCAATCAGCCTCATGAGGGAAAATCCATTTTGATTGAGATGGAGGGGAGATGTTTTGTTTTTGTCTAAGATTTGAAGTATTGTTTTGATTTGTTGATGATTGAATGTAAATTGTTTTTTTTTTGTTTTTCCTCTAGGGGTTTTAATTAAGTTTGTTCCCTAAATATAAATTGTAATTGTTGTAAAACTTACCCTACTGTTGCAGTCTATTTAGAGGTGGCGGACCAAACGTATCTTTTAAGTGTGGGTGTAGTAGAGGGTCTTGCTCACAAAGTGATCTTAGGTCAGGATATTCCGGTTTTACCAGATCTTATCCAGTCTTGTAAACCAGTGTGTGTTGTAACCAGATCAAAAAGACAGGCTAAAGAACTAGCTGGGGATGGTTATGAGTTTATGGCTGATGCTGCAGAAACAGACCAGCAAATAGATTCTGATATGGATGGTGAAATAAATTCCCTCCAAGAACTACCCTTGTTCAAGTCTAATATTCCTGCAGAAGAGAGTTCAGTCAAAATGAGGAAAAGCAAACAACAAAGAAGGCTTCATAAAATGGCAGGTACAGTGAGACAAAAATCATTGGGATTGCCAGATCTTGATGGGGATATTTTGGGTGCAAATATTGATTTCAAAAAGCTACAACAAGATGATGAATCCCTGGTGACCCTTTTTCACCAAGCGACTCCAGTCTCAGATAAGGAAATCTGTAAATATTCTGAAGGATGGGCTTACATCCTTAGAGATGGGTTTCTATATTTTCAGTGTGGGAAAACAGGTTCTGAGAAGCTGGTTGTGCCTCAAAGTTTAAGGGGACAGGTGTTAAAATTGGCACATGGTGTTACCTGGGCGGGAATTTGGGTTTTAAAAAGACTTATGATAGGATTTATGCTAGGTTCTATTGGGCAGGTCTTTATAAAGAAGTGAAGAATTACTGAAAATCCTGTGCAGTCTGCCAGCTGTCAGGAGGTAGGAATGTTCCAAAATAGTCATTGACTATCATTGATGTCCCTTTCAGCAGAATAGGTATGGACATCATAGGAACACTTGAACGGACCCAAGCGGGGAATCGGTTTATCCTTGTTGTATGTGACTATAGCACTTGTTATCCTGAGGCCTTTCCTCTTAGAGACATTACAGCTAAACAGATAGCCTATGCATTACTCCAGCTGTTTTCACGGGTGGGGATTCCCTCAGAAATACTGACTGACCAAGGTACTAATTTTTTGTCCAACAATCTTAAGCAGGTCTACAGATTGCTGGGCATAAAGGGTATCCGGACCACCCCCTACCACCCACAGACAGATGGGTTGGTGGAAAGGTATAATAGGACATTGAAAAGTATGTTGAAGAAGTTTATTTCTGTCTATGGCAAAGATTGGGATAAGTGGTTGCCTTATCTTTTATTTGCGTATCGTGAAGTTCCCCAGGCGTCCACGGGCTTTTCGCCATTTGAACTTCTTTATGGGAGACGGCTAAGGGGCCCTCTGGATGTTCTTCAAGAGTCCTAGGTTGGCAAGAAGGACCAGTCAGTCAACATCATTAGCTACGTCTTAAAAATGAGAGAGAAGATGGAGGAGACAACCAACCTAGTGAAGAGGAACATGGAGGAGGTTCAGCAACAGCAACAGACCTGGTATGACAAGAGCGCCAGGTGCAGATCCTTCAAGCCAGGTCAGAAGGTTCTTTTATTACTTCCAACAACTGACAATAAACTCTTGGCAAAATGGCAGGGGCCATATACTGTGATGAAGAAGCTGAGTGCTACTACTTATGAGATCGAGATGCCTGAGAGAAGGAACTCTAAACAGACTTTTCATATTAATCTGCTCAAGGAGTGGAAATCACGGGATCCCCCCTTAGTCAGCAGTATTTTGTTCGTGCAGTAGAAGATGAAGATGATGACGGTGAGTTGCCATCTGTCAAAGACTCTGCTGTTTCACCTGATCTCTCTCTCATCTTTCCTTCACCAAGCAACAGGAGTTGGGGGCTATCATTCCACCAGGCCTTTTCAAAGAGCAACCAGGAGCAACGGATTTGGTGGAGCATGACATTCGTCTGAAGAATAGTACTCTTATTCGGCAGCGCATGTATCGCATTCCAGAGAAGATGTCTCCAGTGCTCAAAGAAGAAATTGAGGTCATGTTGAAGCTTGGTGTGATAGAGCCATCCAGCAGTGAATGGAGCAACCCTGTGGTTTTGGTAATTAAGAAAGATGGGAGCATCCGCTTTTGCATTGATTTTCGGAAAGTGAATGCTCAATCAGACTTTGATGCCTACCTGTTACCAAGGTTGGATGACCTTATTGAATGTGTTGGTCAGGCTAAATATATAAGTACGTTGGATCTTTGTAAAGGATACTGGCAGGTTCCCCTAACCGATGCTGCCAAGCCTCTCACTGCTTTCAGGACTCCTCAGGGACTGTGGCAGTTCACGAAGATGCCGTTTGTACTCCATGGGGCTCCGGCCACGTTTCAAAGACTGATGAATAAGGTGCTCTTAGGTATGGAATCATTCACTGCAGCTTACCTTGATGACATTGTTATTTATAGCAACTCATGGCAAGAACACCTAATTCATTTGAAACAGGTGCTGCAGACCATAAAGAAGGCTGGTCTGACCATACATCCTAAGAAATGTTCATTGGCCAGTAGGGAGCTCCAGTATTTAGGCCATATCCTTGATGGAGGGGTCATAAAACCAGTGAAGGATAAGGTAGAGGCAATCAAAGCAGCAGAGAGGCCAAAAACTAGGAAACAGGTCCGATCTTTTTTGGGTCTGGTAGGGTGGTATCGAAGGTTTATTAGGAACCTTTCTGCTAGAGCAGCCCCCCTTTCTGACCTAACTGGAACATCAACAACAAAAATTGTGTGGGGAGGGGCACAGGAAAGAGCTTTTCAGGATTTGAAAGAGGCACTGTGTCAAGAGCCAGTGCTTCAGAGTCCAAACTTTAGTTTACCCTTTACGGTTCAGACGGATGCGTCTGCCAGGGGGATTGGTGGGGTACTTCTGCAGGGATAAGGAATGGAGAGGAAGCCAGTTGCCTATATCAGCCGAAAGTTGTTTCCACGGGAGAGCAGATATTCGGTGGTGGAATTGGAGTGCTTGGCCATTAAATGGACAATCAACTCATTTCGGTACTATCTCAACGGCCGAGAGTTTACTCTTGAGACTGTATCCTTCATGACCTCCAGCCATTTTAATGCTCGATGGTCAAACAGTCGGATCACAAGGTGGTTCTTGTCCCTTCAACCTTACCGATTTTAAGATTTGTCACATTCCTGGAAAACAAAACAGTGTGGCAGATTTTCTGTCTCGCTGTGAACACAGAGAGCCTTCTGAAGGGGGGGAAAAGTGTGAGGGATTTACCCCCTCACTAACAGATGTAAACAGGCATTTGCTGTTTTCTGTTTTTTTTTAAAGTAATTGAGTATTTGGGGAAAGGTTTAAGTTTATTTGTATTTACTTTCACTTGTTTTGTTCTCACCACTCTTTTTTTTTTTTTTCTTTTCTTTGAGGTCACCTGGTCAGGTGTTGCCATGGAAGCGCGCCCATGAGCAGTACTAATAAGGACCTGGTGTTGTCAATCAGCCTCATGAGGGAAAATCCATTTTGATTGAGATGGAGGGGAGATGTTTTGTTTTTGTCTAGGATTTGAAGTATTGTTTTGAATTGTTGAAGAATGTAAATTGTTTTTTTTTTGTTTGTTTGTTTTGTTTTTTTCCTCTAGAGGTTTTAATTATGTTTGTTCCCTAAATATAAATTGTAATTGTTGTAAAGGTTTTCACCCCTGTTTCTTGTTAGTTGGTACAGGCTGGTGCTTTAAAAGCTGGGTTGTTGCAATATGGGAGAGTGTCATGGTTTAAGTTGTCTGGCCTCTTTCTTGTTTTGTAGTTCACCCAGCTCTCCCTCCCACAGCCATTAGTCACACCTGTTGGTAATCAGTCAGATGCATTTCACCTCCTAGTCTCCCTATTTAAGCCTCCCTCTGTCTCACTCTTGTGCCGGTCCGTCTTCTGTATCATCCACTCCATGCCAGTCCTCGTCCCTGCCTTGGAAGGTCTATTTCTGTTTTCAGATCTAAGGTTAGTTTGCCTCGTTGAAAGACTTTGTGCCTCACCGTTGTTCCTGGGAAGTTCTGCTCTGTGTTCTGGTGTCCCCAGTGATTTGCTAACCTGACTAGCCGCTCTGAGAAGGCTCTGCTCTGTGCCACCCCACTCAGCGTTGTCGGACTCTCTCTCCTGGCCGTCAGCCCCTGCCTTCACCTGCACCCCTGACCCGCTGTATTCCTGCACCTCTGGTTACATCTTCCATCAGTCATCTACCCTTCAATAAACCTCTCAAACTTTTGTCCTGTGTGTGTTCTGAGTTCATCAATAAACAAATCCTGACAGTGAGTCTGTTTTTTTTTTTTTTTTGTCCTGCACTGTTGGAGAAAGTGGAATCCCTGCTCCTCTGCTGTTTAATGTAAGTCCCTAAGGTTTTGCTTTGGCATGCAAATCCTTACAGTCTCCCAGATGGAGCCAGAGATAAACTAATACATTAAATCTCTCTTCTTATAGGATCCCTCCTCTCCGCCTGCAAGTGTCTGTTCCAAAGAACCAGATGTCTCAAAACAAACACTCCCCTGTTGTTATGCATCATAGATGAACAACACTTTGTTAATCAGCGTCTCCCAGGAAGTCTAACTTCCAGCATGCAACTATATAACATGTTGGTTTTGAATGTCACAGGGTGTCACAAGATGCATGCTAAAGCATCACTAAGTCATTTTCAGGTGGTGCTCCCCATACAGAACTTTTGGAAACAGCACTGTCTTAAACAATGACTGCCCTCTGCGTGCCTGGCACCCCACAGCTACAGCACACTGTCAGTCTCAAAGCAGCTAAAAGATGCATGTCACAACGAAATGTCTGAAGAGGTGGGCAGTATTGTACGCTATATATATATAATGTAAAGTAGTGTAAATGTGTACTATGATCACCTGTGAGTAGCGCAGCGAGGTGCGTTAATGGCTTTACATTGGCCTGCCAAAAAGCTGCTTGTCTTACCGCGAGAATGTGAAAAAAGCCAGGGGACTGCCACTGGGTCGTGGAATAAAAAAATGTAAGTGTAGTTTTCAGGTCATAGACAGTAGGATATGCCATACCCTGCATAAACGCTCTCATAAACACTTAGATTACCATCAGAGGGACTTAGGAGAGGGTATATTAAAGTCATTAAAAAGGTTACTTAGTGCTGCTTTAAAGTTAGACTAAGTTTGGCTAATACACATGGAGTTGTATAAATAAAAAGAATAATATAGCCTTAAAAGAGCTATTAGCAAAATATATTTTAGATGGAAAGAACAAAAAAATTGTAATGTGAAGAACTAAAGGTATCTTTTCAGAAAGAATATGATATGACATCACACACCATCTCTGTGTTGTTCTCCAGTCTCTTGTTTACGTAGCCGGGCCGGCCACACATGCATGTGAATGCACTCAGGGCTTAGCCCCTCCCTACCTATAAAATGCCACATTAGAGCAGTGTTGCTTAGAAGCTAATGGTGGGGAGCACGTCAACGGGATTGAAACATTTTGCTAACAGCTTTATCAAGTTATGAGTTAGTTACTTCACTAAACAAGTTCCTCCGACAAGTGATGCTGTTTTACTGTGCGTTCATCCTTTTAAATATGTGCATACGAGGTGACAGGTGAGAAGGGGGAGGGAAAGGAGGGTTGGAGGTAGAGAATCCTGGCTTGTCTCACATCTTGTTTTGACAGACAGCGCTCAACAGCCCACCTATTGCTCCTTTAATGTTTACAAAATATAAAAGACCTTAACGTTTTTTCCAACAACTTTAAATGCACAATAACCTTTACAGGTGAACTTATTTTGACCTTCTTTAAACCTTTGAATGCACATGTCCAGTTGTATATATCATGGTTTTGTTTCCATGGTAACCCGGAAGCAACAAACATGGAGACAGGTTTCTGGGGTTTCCTTTGTCCACCTCCAGAATATCGCCTAAATTAGAAATATTCTGTCCAGGAGTGACGCTGAAAAAATGGTCCATGCATTTGTAACTTCAAGGCTGGACTATTGTAATTCTTTACTATCAGGAAGTCCACAAAATGCAGCTTGAAGCCTTCAGATGATCCAAAATGCTGCAGCAAAATTTCAGATGGCTTCTTGTTAAATCAAGAATATAATTAGGCGCCTGCCATAGCATTTGCATTGGGAGGCAGTGCTGTGCGAAGCACAGCACTGCCTCCCAATGCAAATGCATGGAGGCACCTATTACTATTCACCTCTAAACGGACTCTTTATTAATATTCTTTATTATTCCACGATTAATGCAGCCCGAACCGTAGCGTGCACCCCCACAATATAGGTACCAAAACTTGCGGCTCGGTCGGGAATAGTGTGCTACTACTTTTATTGGGATTTCGAGTTACCATGGCAACAAAATTAGCGAAAAACCACCCCCCAAAAAACCCATAATAATCAATGGAGTCGGGTAGAAAGAAAGCCTCAAAAAAGCCTCCAAATGACCATTTTCAACGCTGTACTGTGTCGTCATGCTTTCACCTACGAACACCGTTTAACTTCCAGTTTGTAGATATATCTGTGACCTACTCAGAAGTAAAAACGGGATGTGGATATCTTTTATCGTCTCTTCACAGTTACTCCTCAAAGCTCATGTCCAAAAATCAGCGAAATCATCGTTTACAATGAAAGTCAATGACGGAATTCTCCAACCGCTAGAGTGGGCCACTCTAGCTTTTTAAAGATTTCAAAACTCCGAACAACTTGACCTTACTCGCTCAATTTTCGCTCTACGCAGACAAATTATACATCAAAACGTAGGAATTTTTGTCAGGATTCGGGAAATGTAACCCTCATTGGTGTGGCATTTATAGATTTTTCACAAATCACCTCAGACCGACACAAACCCGAAACCTCCCCCATTCATTTCCTATGGAGCGGTTTTGAAAAATGACGTCTAAAAATCCAAAACATCACATGTTTTCGCATCGTCGCTACTCCTAAACCGTTTTATGTACAGACATGAGACTTTCACACATGAATGTCCCAACCCTTCTGGCACTCAAGAACAATGAATTTTGTGGATAACTGTTACGGTTTTTCCACAGGAACAATTTGTTCGGGAGTAGCGAATGTGCAAAATCCTGAAATCGCTTTGGAGCTGCATTTTCCCACATCATCCACTTTTTTACATCGTCGCTGTGCCTACACCGATTCTTGTAAAAATATGAAAATGAGCTACATGGTCATCAAAAGCCTGCTGATACTCACAGTGAAAGAATTATTTTGATATCTCTTATACTTTTTTAGCCAGAGCGATTTGTTCGGGATCATTTTCAGAGGATTTCTGAAATTTCATAAAAATGTCCTTTAGATCATAATTTTTTACGCCTTTATTAAACTTTTTCCAGCAAAAACCGATAGCAAGTCTTCTTCCCCTATCCTTTACGAAATAAACACAGAACAAATTACGTCTCTACCATTTACGGTTCCGGAGAAATCGTTCGTTGTTCGAGGCAAAGTTCTCCATTATAATCCAATAGGCAGACTTGGACACCAAGTGTCTGCACTTTTTTAGACTGGCCCGCTGCAGCTGTGTCAGTGAGTTTCCATGACGACGGAACTCTGAGGGCCAGTGGGAGACGTTCCATTGAGATAGAATGGCAACTTTCGACGCCAAATGCAGCAGCTGTGATTAATGTAGAAATCTGAAATTCGCACAGTCACTTCCTCTTAACATTTTAAAATTTTCATGTGACTTTCAGCCATGTGTCAGTTTACTGTCCCATTTTGGATTTTACATGCTTTCCTATTGGGTCTTTGCTTCCAACAGGACCTGGCATGATGCCTAGACACGACCCAATTGGCCAATACAGCACCACCCACATGTGGGAAATGGCACTACACACCATTTTGGTCAAATGTTGAGTTCTGGGCCCAGATGTGGTGAGGCTGAGTTTCTAAAGGAGGCCAATCTGTCCCATGAACTTTGGTCACGTTTGGTGACATTAAGTATTGGCACCACTATTTGAGGCACTTCCCAGTACAGGATTTGGACCAAACTGAGAAAGTACAATCACCTGGTGATACTGAACACAACCATGTTAGCGGCTAACAGTTAGCATGTTGCTAACCGGAAGTAGCTCTAGGAAGGTCTCACCAACTTCTGCTTCACAGAGTCTGTTCTTCCTTTAGAGAGAAAGCTCCACAAGAAATTTGGGCTACGTTGCATAAAGCATCTCCAAGCTATGAGGTGTCAAACATCCAATGTTTTCCAATGGGGGACCAAACCCCTTATGGTCCCAATACTGCATGCCCATATATGGCGCTACAGTATAGCTCAGATGGAAAGTGCAGGTTTTGCATGCAAGAGGTCGTGGGTTCGAAACCTGGCGACCCAGTGATACCAAAAACAACCATGTTAGCGGCTAATATTTAGCATGTTGCTAACCGGAAGTAGCTCTAGGAAGCTTGTACAAACTTCTGCTTGACAGATTTGGTGAATTTTAGGATTTTCTCCCTTTTTAGGCACTTCTCAGTACAGGATTTCAACCAAACTAACAGAGTAACATCACCCGCTGATACTGAACACAACCATGCTAGCGGCTAACCGTTAGCATGTTGCTAACCAGAAGTAGCTTTAGGAAGGTCCTACCAACTTCTGCTTAGCCAGGGTTCTTCTGCCTTTACAGACAAAGAGAGGGCTGCAGCTGTCAGTGAGTCTCCATGACAACGCTGCTAACAAAGGGCTCCTAGGAGGTCCATTGACTTAACATGGCACCTTTCGACGGCCGCTGTGGGGGCTGTGAAGACCGTAAGAAGCTGAAATTCGCAGTGTTTCTTCCTGTTGCTACTTCTGTCGGTACGGTACGCACCAAGTGGCAGGCGCCTTGCTAAATTTCTTCAGAAATTTTTCTAGTTTAAAATTATTCTTCTAACGTATAAAGCCCTTAATAATCAAGCTCCATCATATATCAGAGCTCTGATTACCCCGTATGTTCCTAACAGAGCACTTTGCTCTTAGATTGCAGGTCTGCTGGTGGTTCCTAGAGTCTCTAAAAGTAGAATGGGAGGCAGATCATTTATCTACCAGGGTCCTCTCCTGTGGAACCAACTCCCAGTTTTGGTCTGTGAGGCAGACACCCAGTCTACTTTTTGGGATTTTTTTTTTTTTTTTTTTTTTTTTTTTTTTTTTTTGCTGCTCTAGTGGCTCGCTTTTTCCAAAAGTAGGCTGACAGGAAGGGGGGTAGAAGAGGGGGAGAGACATTCGACAAAGGACTGCGGGTCGGATTCGAACCCGGGTCGAACGCGTTGAGGACTAAGGCCTCTGTATATGGGTTGCGCTACTCGCTGCGCCACATGCGCGCCCAGACACCCAGTCTACTTTTAAGACTAGGCTTACAATGTTCCTTTTTGCTTATAGGTAGAGTAGCTTAGGTTACCCTGAGCCAGTGTTGTAGTACTCGAGTCCGAGACTCGAACTCGAGTCCGAGTCATTAGCTAAATTTAGAAACTCGTGACTTGACTTGGACTTGAGCACCGATGACTCGAACTTGGACTCGGACTCCTACATTTAGATCATTCTGACTCGGAAATTGAGAAAAAGACTTGACTTTTTTTATATCATTAGGCTATAAATTTAATATGTCATTAGAATATTATTTGGTGTATGATTTTAATATCTAAATGGCGTACCGCGCACATGACGTCACCATCTCATGAGCAACGCCCCTTGCCGCTAAGGTAGGGCAAACAGTGTGAGAGCGCATGTAGCAACCAGCCATTACACATGTAACAGATACAACGATATGACCGACTTTTCAGCTGTTAAACTATCACAAGAGAATGTCCAGGCGCCCATTTTACTGGTAGAACTGTGGAACAACATACCAATGTTCAGCTCAAACGATGGATTGAGTGTTGAGGTCTTAGAAAGACTGGAAAACGGGCCGAGTTGATAGAACGGTAAGTCGATGTTTTTCTCCTGCTTGGCGTTCATGGTGCCATCGGCCGGCCCGCCGAACAATTTAGTCCGGTCCGGTGGCCAAATGCATTATCATTATCCAACGGCTGTATCTCCTCGCTGCATCGACCAGATTTTTTGTGAGTCATGGGCCGGAGCCGCCGCGGTGGCCAATAGGCCGGAGCGGCGCTTGGCTGCGAGGGCCTATCGACGCCGCTTGCGGCTTTACCATCCTTCATATGCGGCCTATCAGCGTACCTCGAGTTGCTGTTGCACGTTCCATAACAACAATGTTTAAAAACCATGGTTAGGAGACGTCTTAGACTTGGAAAAAGCAGTCGTTTTACCGAGTAAAACCAAGGGTAACTACAGCGAAAAAGTGGAGGAAAACGCATATTTGCACTACCTGTACGTGATATGACGTCACGTTCTAAAAATAGCTCGCTCGCGGAACGCCAATTTTAGTGCAATGGAATGTTACTGCTTCAAGTCATACATCACACGTCACGGCATGTTCCTACAACGAACTTAGATCAATAGTGACTCGACTTGGACTTGACTCGGATGAGTAGTGGACTCGACTCGGATTTTTTTTTTAATGACTTGGACTTGACTCGGACTTGAACACTGGAGACTCGAACCTGGACTCGGACTCAAGGCATAGTGACTTGACTACAACACTGCCCTGAGCTATCTCTATAGTTATGCTGCTATAGGCTTAGGCTACTGGAGGACATCAGGGCCTATTTTTCTCACTCTGCTGAGTTCTCCTACTGTTCTCCAGTTTGCATTGTTTGTTTCAACTTTTAACGTTTGGTTCTCTATCATTTTTTCTTCATAGTAGGTACACCTGATCTGGTGCTTTATTAGCTGTGACATCAACCAGGGGAGGTAGGCCATCCGCTATTACCATATAACATAGAAAGGTTTAGATATATATTTTATTGTGATATATATTTTATTGTGTATTTTTATTGTGTGAATATCACAAAATGTCCTATAAAAGCTGCTCTATAAATTATTTCTAGGATATATGGCTTTTAACATGCCCCATCAATGGGATTGCCGCTGAAATGGTAAACCACCACTCTCTTCCATCTTGTTGTTCTTCCTGCTGACATAAAAACACACGCATGTGCTGCTGCTCTCTTCTATGTCCAGGTAATGTCGCATCCAAAAAGCTTCCCCGTTCCTGGGTGCAGCTCCATGCTTAGGGTAATTGCCATTTCATCCAGAGTCAAGACACCAGGTTCCAGCTTAATGTGTTGCAGTCTTCTTCACTGGTTCTGATGTCATGGAAAGAAAGACTTGAGTCCTGAAGAAACATATAGCCTGTTGAGCACGCTGAAAAACACATTCTTTCTTTTATGTGCATTTGCTCCATCTAATATCTCTATTATTCTTTATGCCAATGGCCTTCATCTGATCTTTGGTTAAACAAATATATGACCCAATTTATTTTCCATAGTCAAAACTTTCTTTCATAGGACAGGATACTCTTTTTCTGCGTTAAGTTCTCCTTCTGTCCTTTTTATGTGATGTGTTTGGCTTTCTAATTCCTCCCTCAGTATAATAAAATGCCTTTTCTAATAAAATGTTTGGTTATTTGTTTTTGCTCAACTGACACATGCCTATGTTATCACCTAGTATGGTTTTCACCAGAAATTGTTTTATTTAAATTCAAATGTTAATGAATTACTATCATGCACAATCAACTGAGTTATACATACATGTAGTACTCTGGTCAAATAAAATAAAAAAAATCAAATATACAATAATTATGAAAAACTTTTGTATGGCTTCAAAGCGATTCTGGTCCACTATCTGGCATCTCGGGAGGGGGAAGCAGTGCACTACCAACACTGTTTACAGTGGGGGTGTGGTGCTGCTGATCTCGACTCGGGATGTCATGCGTCGGTGGGCGGAATACTTTGAAGACCTCCTTAATCCCACCAACACGTCTTCCATTGCGGAAGTAGAGCCTGAGGACTCTAGGTCGGGTTCTCCCATCTCTGGTGCTGAGGTTGCCGAGGTTGTTAAAAAGCTCCTCGGTGGCAAGGTCCCGGGGGTGGATGAGATTCGCCCTGAGTACCTTAAGGCTCTGGATGTTGTGGGGCTGTGTTGGTTAACGTGGCTCTGCAGCATTGCGTGGACCTCGGGGGCAGTTCCCCTGGATTGGCAGACTGGGGTGGTGGTCCTCCTATTTAAAAAGGGGGACCGGAGGGTGTGTTCCAACTACAGAGGAATCACACTCTGAAGCCTCCCTGGTAAGGTCTATTCAGGGGTTCTGGAAAGGAGGGTCTGTCGGATAGTCATATCTTGGATTAAGGAAGAGCAGTGTGGCTTTCGTCCTGGCCGTAGAACACTGGACCAGCTCTATACCCTCAGCAGGATTCTGGAGGGGGCATGGGAGTTTGCCCAACCAGTCTACGTGTGCTTTGTGGATCTGGAGAAGGCATTCGACTGTGTCCCCCGAGGGATCCTGTGGGGGGTACTCCGGGAGTATGGAGTACCGGACCCCTTAATAAGGGCTGTTAGGTCTCTGTACGACCGGTGTCAGAGTCTGGTCCGCTTTGCCAGCAGTAAGTCGGACTCGTTTCTGGTGAGAGTTGGACTCTGCCAAGGTTGCCCTTTGTCACCGATTCTGTTCATAACTTTTATGGACAGAATTTCTAGGCGCAGCCAAGGTGTTGAGGGGATCCGTTTTGGTGGCCTTAGGATTGCGTCTCTGCTATTCACAGATTCCGTTGTGTTGAAAAGAGAGCTGAGCCAAAAGACAAAGCTCTCAATTTACCAGTCGATCTACGTTCCTACCCTCATCAATGGTCATGAGCTTTGGGTCGTGACCGAAAGAACGAGATCCCGGATACAAGCGGCCGAAATGAGTTTTCTCCGTAGTGTGTCTGGGCTCTCCCTTAGAGATAGGGTGAGGAGCTCAGTCATCCGGGGAGGACCAGTGACGGACTGGACGGTCTGGCATTTGGGCAGATGCCAGAAGGGCCGTGGGCCGGCCAATCACGAGGCGGCATGATCGTCGGGTGTGCGTGGCCCCTTTCACCCTCTTCACTGTAGGCCTACATGCAGGGTTTCCCGCAGTGCTGTCTTGGCGAGGTGGCCGCCTCGCCAACATTCCAAAAAACAAAAAAAACACAAAAACACAAAAAAAACCCCAAAAAAACCAAACGAATTCGATATGCTTGCATGTTTATTTGACGTTAACACGCGTTTTTTTGTTGCTGCTTTCGCGTGTGCATATACTGACTGGCAGGAATAAAAACACATGGATATGCCCCCCCCCCCCCCCTCGGTCCGCTCAAAACTTGTCGTCTCACCCCCCAGAATGAGCTTTAAAAGTGCTAATATTACTCCTGTTTGATTTGCTTTACATGTAAAACTTTATTATATACGATTGGGGACATTTTCTATTGATGAGTGTAATGAATATACCCCTTTTTGTTATCAAATATCATCTACAGCCCCAATGTATTCTACAACGTGTGGGGAATAACATCCACTCTTAGTATTTAGGACCATAGACATGTCTATGTTTAGGACACAGATAAATGTCCCTGCCCCGTTCACTTCAGTGTTGGGTCTTTAGGCCCATCTGAATTGGTTGGTGTTCTACTCCCCTAATGGTCTGGAGCACTTCCATCATGCAGCTTTTCTTAACTTGGAACGGCTTTTGCTGCTTGCAGCATCTTGCATTCTCATGTGTCTTGTGTGTCAGCATCAATTGTGTTTGCAGCATGTTTGTACTTTGTGTGTCTAATTTTTGTGATGGCAGCGTTTCTCTTTTGTTGCAATTTTTCCATTGGGTGTGTTTTGTGTTAGCCTCTGTTATGATATCTAATAGATTAAGAAGTAAAACGACTGGCAAGTAGTTCGGACATCTAGTAACTGTTAGCTTTAGAGCTAATTTAGACTCATTAGCAATTCCTCACAGCAAAAAGCATATAAATGCTGAATTGTGAATAACGGCATTGTTATTTTATTAGCGTTATTAGTATTTCAGTTTTTTTATTCTTAGCCAATTTTATTATTATTAGTCTTCAGTTTTTTATCAGTTTATTATTTGCCATGCTATTCCTTTTTACACTGTAGTTGATTTCAGCATCACTAGCCTAGTTGATGAGTTTGTTGACTAAAGTATTTTAATTGGAAGTTAAAATGTTTTAACAAATTCTTGTTTTAGAGAGAAGTTGTTTGTGTTTGTTCTGTAAGGTGTTTTGGGTTTGCTGTTGGAGAATGCCAGTGTGCAAATTCACTCCATCTATTATTCTATAATACCAGGTATTCATGAACTGACAGAGAATGAGAACTGTTTGGCTTTTAATCCCTGATAATTAAGTAATGCCATGACTTGTTAAAATCCCTAACTTTATTGATAAGCATTATACATAGCCAAACCAAATTATTGATGCACAGCCAACATCAAAAACAGGATTGGTGACAAGGGGCAACACTGGTTTCAGGGCAGTCAGACCCAAAACCAGTGTTGTTCAACAATTTTGACAGTAAATCTATATTCACATCATGATCCTCCCCATTTCAACTTCATCATATTGTGCTTTTTTTACTGGGTTAATGAGTTTAAAAATGTTAAAACATATAGTATAAAATGAAGCTTACAAAATAAAGGGTAGGCACTTTTGAACCATCATAACTTAATTTTATTGATATTTAATACTTCACAAAGTATCAGAGTCAGTGAATCATAGAAATCCATTCAATCTCCGCTGATAGCATTGCACCATGTCCCAATATCCCAAGCTAGTACAGTAGCAAAGAACGACCACGTTTCTGTTTTTTAATAGAATAGAATAAAAAAATAATAAAACAAAAACAAAAAAATATACCCGCAGAGACCTTTTAGTAAACAAATGCAACTCAGCAGCAATCATTTTGTTGTGGCAAAATATATGGATTTTTAAATTAATCCTGCATCAAAATGTATCTTTCCCATGCACTTTTATTTTTTAACATAGAAGCTTTTATGCAACATTTCACAGAACACAAATCTTCAAATAGTAAACATTTCTAGAAATGTGCATATTTTGAGGAATCTTTGACGGAGGCAAGCAGCATAGGTAAGCCTGTTTCTGGGTCTTCCTTACAGCGATCCAGAGCTTGTTTGTAGTTGATCTTCTCCTGGGTGATAGGGTCTGTGATATCTTTGACATAGGCTGTGTCAGTTTGGAGATTCCTTGCGATGTCATTGTTAATCATTTTGGATCCAATGGCATCTAAAAGGCTCACTCTGGTCCCATTGTTAGGATCTACTAGCCCCCCAGTCAGGTACTGGGCCTCCATGTATCGAATTGCTGAATCTTTTGGTATCCAGTCCTTCTGAACAGCTTCTCCCACAGACAAAACCTCTTTGGTCACGGGGTCTTCAACTCCAGTGAAAGCTTTCTCTGCATTAAGCAGCTGCTGGACTTGGCTGTCATCAATGAGACCTCTTTGTGTTGCCTTGTTAACTTTGTATCTCTGATTGTTGCTGATGTCAGTGATGCCACCTGTTGCTGCTTGAGCCTCCAATAGCCTTTTGGCAGTGGTCGGGTCAATCAGTTTGCGCAGGGTGGCATTGCGAATTGTATAGCAGGTGTTTGTATTTTTATCCATTATTCCAGCAATTGGCTGTGTTTTGGTAGCAGAGGTAAGGTCTAAGGATGGAGATTTCGGGTTTTGGGTGAATGGGTTGAGTTTTGGTTGTTTGTTTTTGTCACCTGCGACAAGAAGGGCAAACTCTGAGATAGGAAGCTTGCCTTGTTTGTACTGTTGCAGATCATACTCTGTTAGTCTTCCTTCAATAAGAGCATCTTTGATAGGGTATTGCTTTCCACTCTTACGATCCTGCAGAACAGATGTTTCTCCATCAGGGCCAGAGGAAGTTATCTCTTCCCAGTCACATTCTAGTTCCTGCAGATGAAGGTACTGTGGGCGGTCAATGAGGCCCCCAAGGTAGGCATCATAGGGAGACATGTCTTTGCCAGTTTCTGGATCCAAAATTGTGATTTTTGTAGAGACATTGGTTTCTTTGGTCCTTGTCTCGGCTTGTTCTTCTTGCTGTAGGTACACCATGATATCACGGATTACACTGTCTCGTTGATGAATCTTATCTTCTCTTCCCAGATCTGCCTCTCCAATCGCTGGACATCGGACTCCATCTTAAGGCTTTTCTGCCTGCTCGTCTGTGTTCTTTCACTCATCAGTCGACTCTGTTGGTGGTAAGAAAGGCTGGTGTCGTGTTTCTTTGTCTCAAGAGTTCTGAGTTCTCGGGTGAGGTCATCCTTTTCCCTTAACAGGGCCTCTTTTCTCAAACTAAGAGTTGTCTCTTCTCTTGAATTGTTAGATTTGGTGTTCATCAAACTATTGATTTTGTCATTGAGGCGTCTGATTTCATCCTCCATGTCTTGTCTTGCAAATTTGTTCTGAGACACCTGCTCCCTCAGGCGATCCCTCTCAGCTTCAACAGCCTGGTCTTTCTCCACACGAACAACCTCTTTGTATACTGTCCTTTCACCTGACTTTTCTTTCTGCAGAATTTCAAGCTTGACAGTGATATTGCGGATTTCCCTCTGGAGACGCAGGATATCATGGGTTTCTTTGTCCATGTCAGACCGTACACCACTTGTCAACCTCTCCAGTTTTGGATCTCTTTCAACCTTCAGTACTTCTTCAACTACTATACTCTCCTCAACAGGAGGTGGGGCATTTTCCAGTTGAGTGATGCGTAGTCTGATCTCTCTAAGTTCAGATTCAGCTTGAATCCTTTTTTGGTGCTCATCACTCTCCCTTATGATGCGTTCTTTGTCTTCCAACTTAGTTCTTAGTTGCTGTAACTCCAGATCCAACTGACGTCGAGCCATCACTTCTTCATCTAGGTGTCTACCAAGCCTGTCATGCTCCAGTGCTTGCCTTGGGTCCCTCTGAAGGCGTACAACCTCCTGCACCACCACCTTCTCTTCTGGTTTCTGTCTTTCCAACAAGAGGTATTTGTTTTGGAGGTCAAATACCATCTCCTCAGTGTTTCGCCTCAGCTGAGCTTCCTCCCGGACATTTTTTCGCAAACGGTCAGCTTCCTTCTCCAGCAATGGATCAGGCTCATACTTTATTACTTCTCTGTTGACCAGTTGGGTCTCTATCCTTGACTTTTCTGCCTTCCATTCATCTCTCTGTTTTCGCAGGTGTCTGACTTGGTCTTCAAGGGAGGTACACTGGCTGTCTAGGCGGTTCACCTGATCATTTAGCCTTTGGATCTCTCGCTCGTTTTCAGGGCTTCTTTCTTCTTTCACCACTTCTTGGAGAACTTCTTTGAGTTCTACCCTGGGTTCCTCTGAACGGAGGGTATTCAGATCAGTGTTGACTAGCCTGATCTGCTTTTCAGTATCAGCACGTTGTTTGTTTGAATCCTGTATTTCTTTGCGAAGACGCATAATCTCTGTCTCTGTATTTGGGTCAATCCGATAGATCTCATTTACAATTTCTTTCATCTCCACTCTTGGCTTCAAGCTTTGAACTTCTCTGTAGCGATTGTGCAGCTCCATCAGTTCGCGTGACAAGGATGTGTTTACAGTTTTCTCTTCCTCTAGGGTTGTTTTGAGCTTGGTTGATTCTGTTATAAGGTCAGGGTCTTGTTCAATCTTTTTCACCTCTTTAGTAATGATTTTAGGCTGAATGTTGGGGATCATTCTTTCAAGTGCATTAATTTGGCTTCTTGTCTGAAATATCTCATCATTGAGGAGCTTGCACCTGTTGCTCTCATCAGAAAGCTCAGTCTCAAATGTTCTTAATGCTTTCAACATTTGTGGATCTTGTTCTACTTTAACTACTTCCTTCTTAACCACTTTCTGCTTGACTGGTGGTTTCTTCTGCTGGAGAATTGTGACTTCTGTCTTCATTTGAATTTCCTCTCCATCTTTTACTCTGATTTCATCTCTCATCCTTGCTATCTCATCTCTTATCTTGGCCGCCTCTACATCCAGTTGTGGATCTTTTTCAAATTCAGTCACTTCTCTAGTCAGCAGTTTTGGAGGTGCGCTTTTAATGGTGTCCTCAAGAACTATGATTTTCTTGTTTACGTTCTCAACCTGTGTCTGGGTGGTGCTGCGCTTCAGGGTCTCTTGACTGAGTATGTCTTTCAAGTCAGCCAGATCAGTTTCCAGTTTAGGATCCCGGTAGTACTGCAGTACTTCTCTCTCTTCAAGGCGTTCCACTCCTCTGCGGCTCTTAAGTGACATCATTCTGCTTTTGAAGGTTTTGAGCTCAGTCTGAACATGGGCTGTCCTCTCCTTCTCTTCCTCTAGTTCCTTAATCAGGCTGTCTAACTCAAAGACATTTTTTTGCTGGCTTTCAAGCTGCACCTGTTGCTGTGCCACCATCTGAACCTTGTCTTCACCCTGCAGCAGAGAAAAGCAAATTTATTGAGTCTTTAGCTTTAACAAACAATTACAGTTTCTGTGGTCGAAATAGTTATTTTAATGACTTTCATACTTGCAAAATTAAATTCTTAGCCAAGTCCATCTGTTTTTGGCGTTGAACGTTTTCTGATTTTGCTTCTGCATAACGCTTTGCCAGATTTTTTTCCTGCAACAAAATCCCCCTTGAATTAAAAACTTTGGTATTTTCAAAAAAATCAATAAAACACAATCGTAAAACCATATATACCTCTTTGTCAACAGCTTCACAGAGTGTGAGCATTTCGGTCTTTTTGGAACAGGTGTTCCAGCTTCTTCAAGTGTACCATTGTATCTGTCAACTCAGCTTCATACTCCTACAAAGACAACAAAAGTAAACATTTTGCTTCATAAAATCCTTAAGAAATATATATCTAAAAAGTGCCAATATTCTATTAGTATAGCTTATAAAACTGCCAATATTCTATTAGTATAGCTTATAAAACTGAGTACCATATACCATGTTTATTTAAAGCTTAAAAAGTTGACCAAAGTACTGCACAAGTCAAACACAAGACAGATAAAAACAATTCAAACCCTAAAAACACCAACAGCGCACAATAAAATCAGACTAAAGGTACATCAATGTCGGACTCACAATGTCTTAAAAGCCAAAAGTAAAAGTGTGATTTAAAG